>NW_026057576.1:29585859-29853934 GCF_023721935.1 Panthera uncia
CATGTATAGTGTCCTGATTTGTTCATTTTAGCCACTCTAATTGGCAGGAGGTGGTATCTCAGTGTGGTTTTGATTTGTATTTCCCTGATGAGGAGTGACGTTGAGCATCTTTTCATGTGCCTGCTGGTCATCTAGATGTCTTCTTTAGAGAAGTGTCTATTCATGTCTTCTGCCCATTTCTTCACTGGATTATTTATTTTCAGGTGCGGAGTTTGGGGAGTTCTTTACAAATTTTGGATACTAGCCCTTTGTCTTATAAGTCATTTGCAAATATCTTCCCATTCCATTGGTTGTCTTTTAGTTTTGTTGATTGTTTGCTTTGCAGTGCAGAAGCTTTTTATCTGGATGAGGTCCCAATAGTTCCTTTTTGCTTTTAATTCCCTTGCCTTTGGAGATGTGTCGGGTAAGAAATTGCTGCAGCTGAGGTCAGAGAGGTTTTTGCCTGCTGTCTCCTCTAGGGTTTCGATGGTTTCCTGTCTCACATTCAGGTCCTGTATCCATTTTGAGTTTATTTTTGTGAATGGTGTAAGAAAGTAGTCTCGTTTCATTCTTCTGCATGTTGTTGTCCAGTTCTCTCAGCACCATTTGTTAAAGAGACATTCTTTTTTTTCCATTGGATACTCTTTCCTGCTTTGTCAAAAATTATGCTTGGCCATGCTTTTGTGGGTCCAATTCTGGGTTCTCTATTCTATTCCACTAGTCTATGTGTCTGTTTTTGTGCCAATACCATACTATCTTGATGACTACAGCTTTGTAGTAGAGGCTAAAATCTTGGATTGTGATGCCTCCCGCTTTGGTCTTCTTCTTCAAAATTACTTTGGCTATTCAGGGTCTTTTATGGTTCCATACAAATTTTAGGATTGCTTGTTCTAGCTTCGAGAAGAATGCTGGTGTCATTTTGATTGGGATTGCATTAAATGTGTAGATAGCTTTGGGTAGTATTGACATTTTAACAATATTTATTCTTCCAATACATGAGCATGGAATGTTTTTCCATTTCTTTATATCTTCAATTTCCTTCATAAGCTTTCTATAGTTTTCAGCATACAGATCTTTTACATCTTTGGTTAGGTTTATTCCTAGGTATTATATGCTTCTTGGTGCAATTGTGAATGGGATCAGTTTCTTTATTTGTCTTTCTGTTGCTTCATTCATGCAGTTGCTTCATTCATGCAGTTCAAGAATGCAACTGATTTCTGTAATTGATTTTGTATCCTGCGACTTTGCTGAATTCATATATATCAGTTCTAGCAGACTTTTGGTGGGGTCTATCAGGTTTTCCATGCATAGTATCATGTCATCTGCAAAAAGTGAAAGCTTGACTCCATCTTTGCCAATTTTAATGCCTTTGATTTGCTTTTGTTGTCTGATTGCTGAAGCTAGAACTTCCAACACTCTGTTAAACAACAGTGGTGAGAGTGGACATCCCTGTCGTGTTCCTGATCTCAGGGAAAAAGCTCTCAGTTTTTTTCCATTGAGGATGATATTAGCTGTGGGCTTTTCATAAATGGCTTTATGATGTTTAAGTATATTCCTTCTATCCCGACTTTCTCGAGGGTTTTTTTTTAAGAAAGGATGCTGAATTTTGTCAAATGCTTTTTCTGCGATTGACAGGATCATATGGTTCTTATCTTTTCTTTTATTAATGTGATGTATCACACTGATTGATTTGCAAATGTTGAACCAGCCCTGCAGCAGAGGAATGAATCCCACTTGATCATGGTGAATAATTCTTTTTATATGCTGTTGAATTCGATTTGCTAGTATCTTATTGAGAATTTTTGCATCCATATTCATCAGGGATATTGGCCTGTAGTTCTCTTTTTTTGCTGGGCCTCTGTCTGGTTTGGGAATCAAAGTAATGCTGGCTTCATAGAATGAGTCTGGAAGTTTTCTTTCCCTTTCTAACTTTTGGAATAGCTTGAGAAGGATAGGTATTATCTCTGCTTTAAATGTCTGGTAGAATTCCCCTGGGAAGCCATCTGGTCCTGGACTCTTATTTGTTGGGAGATTTTTGATAACTGATTCAATTTGTTCACTGGTTGTGGGTCTGTTCAAGTTTTCTGTTTCTTCCTGTTTGAGTTTAGGAAGTGCATAGGTGCTTAGGAATTTGTCCATTTCTTCCAGGTTATCCAGTTTGTTGGCATATAATTTTTCATAGTATTCCCTGATAATAGCTTGTATCTCTGAGGAATGGTTGTAATAATTCCATTTTCATTCATGATTTTATCTATTTGGGTCATCTCCCTTTTCTTTTTGAGAAGCCTGGCTAGAGGTTTATCAATTTTGTTTATTTTTTCAAAAAACCCACTCTTGGTTTCATTGATCTGCTATACAGTTTTTTTTTAGATTCTGTATTGTTTATTTCTGCTCTGATCTTCATTATTTCTCTTCTTCTGCTGGGTTTGGGGTATCTTTGCTGTTCTGCTTCTATTTCCTTTAGGTGTGCTGTTAGATTTTGTATTTGGGATTTTTCTTGTTTCTTGAAATAGGCCTGGATTGCAATGTATTTTCCTCTCAGGACTGCCTTCGCTGCATCCCAAAGTCTTTGGGTTGTTGTATTTTCATTTTCATTTGTTTCCATATATTTTTTAATTTCTTCTGTAATTGCCTGGTTGACCCATTCATTCTTTAGTAGGGTGTTCTTTAACCTCCATGCTTTTGGAGGTTTTCCAGACTTTCCTGTGGTTGATTTCAACCTTCATAGCATTGTGGTCTGAAAGTATGCATGGTATGATCTCAATTCTTTTATACTTATAAAGGGCTGTTTTGTGACCCAGAATGTAATCTATCTTGGAGAATGTTCCATGTGCACTCGAGAAGAAAGTATATTCTGTTGCTTTGGGATGCAGAGTTCTAAATATATCTGTCAAGTCCATCTGATCCAATGTATCATTCAGGGCCCTTGTTTCTTTATTGATCCTGTGTCTGGATGATCTATCCATTGTTGTAAGTGGAGTATTAAAGTCCCCTTCAATTACCACATTCTTATCAATAAAGTTGCTTATGTTTGTGATTAATTGTTTTATATATTTGGGGGCTCCCGTATTCAGCACATAGACATTTATAATTGTTAGCTCTTCCTGATGGATAGACCCTGCGATTATTATATAATGCCCTTCTTCATCTCTTGTTACGCCTTTAATTTAAAGTCTAGTTTGTCTGATATAAGCTTGGCTACTCCAGCTTTCTTTTGACTTCCAGTAGCATGATAGATAGTTCTCCATCCCCTCACTTTCAATCTGAAGGTATCCTCAGGTCTAAAATGAGTCTCTTGTAGACAGAAAATAGATGGGTCTTGTTTTTTGTTTTGTTTTTTTTTTTATCCATTCTGATACTGTATGTCTTTTGGTTGGAGCATTTAGTCCATTTACATTCAGTGTTTTTACACAAAGATATGGGTTTAGACTCATTGTGATGTCTGTAGGTTTCATGCTTGTAGTGATGTCTCTGGTACTTTGTGGTCCTTGTAACATTTCATTCACAGAGTCCCCCTTAGGATCTCTTGTAGGGCTGGTTTAGTGGTGATGAATTCCTTCAGTTTTTGTTTGGGAAGACCTTTATCTCTCCTCCTATTCTGAATGACAGACTTGGTGCATAAAGGATTCTTGGCTGCATATGTTTTTCTTTTCATCACATTGAAGATGTCCTGCCACCTTTCTGGCCTGCCATGTTTCACTAGATAGGTCTGTCACTAGTCTTATTGGTCTCCCTTTATATGTTAGAGTGTGTTTATCCCTAGCTGCTTTCAGAATTTTCTCTTTATCCTTGTATTTTGCCAGTTTCACTATGATATGTTGTGCGGAAGATTGATTCAAGTTATGTCTGAAGGGAGTTCTCTGTACCTCTTGGATTTCAATGCCTTTTTCCTTGCCCAGACCAGGGAAGTTCTCAGCTGTACTTGATTTGTTCAAGTACACCTTCAGCCTCTTTCTCTCTCTCTTCCTCTTCTGGAATTCCTATTATACGGATATTGTTCCATTTCATTGCATTGCTTAGTTCTCTAATTCTCCCCTCAAACTCCTGGATTTTTTTTATCTTTCTTTTTCTCAGCTTCCTCTTTTTCCATAATTTAATCTTCTAACTCACCTATTCTCTCCTCTCCCTCTTCAATCCGAGCTATGGTCTCCTCCATTTTATTTTGCACCTCATTTATAGCATTTTTAGCTCCTCGTGACTATTTCTTAGTCCCTTGACCTCTGTAGAAATAGACTCTCTGCTGTCCTCTGTACTTTTTTCAAGCCCAGCGATTAATTTTATGACTATTATTCTAAATTCATGTTCCGTTATATTGTTTAAATCATTTTTGATCAATTCATTAGCTGTCTCTACTTCCTGGAGTTTCTCTTGAGGAAAATTCTTACATTTTGTTATTTTGTATAGTCCCTGGGGTGGTGCAGGACTGCAGGCAGGGCACTTCCCCTGTGCTGTCTGGAGTAACTTGTGTTGGTGGGCAGGGCTGCAGTCAGACCTGATGTCTGTCCCCAGCCCACTGCTGGGGCCACAGTCAGACTGGTGTACCCTATCTTCCCCTCTCCCAGGGGCAGGTCTCACTGTGGACTGGTGTGGCCCCTGTCTGGGCTACTTGCACAATGCCAGGCTTGTGGTGCTGCTTTGAAGGGATCTGGCGTATATGCTGGGGTGGATCTGCAAAGTGCACAGGGGTAGGAGGGGCAGGCATAGCTCGCTTTTTTGTTGGTGGTCCCCTGCAGGAGGGGACCTGCAGCACTGGGACGGAGGCAGGCAGACCATCGGAGTGATGGATCCACAGAAACACAGCATTGGGTATTTGCGTGGTGCAAGCAAGTTCAGTGACAGGAACTGGTTCCCTTTGGGATTTTAGCTGGGGAATGGGAGAGGGAGATGGCGCTGGCCAGCACCTTTGTTCCCCTGCCAAGCTGAGCTCTGTCTTCCAGGGCTCAACAACTCTCCCTCCTGGTGTCCTCTTGCCCTTCCTCGTTCTGAGCAGAGCTGTTGACTTATAACATTCCAGATGTTAAGTCCCGCTGGCTGTCAGAACTCACTCCGTCCGGCCCCTCTGTTTTTGCAAGCCAGACTTGGGGGCTCTGCCTTGCAGGGTGGGCTGCCCCTTCACTGCCCCGCCTCCCTCCTGCCAATCCATGTAGCACGCACTGCCTCTCTGCCCTTCCTACCCTTCTCCGTGGGCCTCTTGTCTACAGTTGGCTCCTGAGAGTCCATTCTGCTAGTCTTCTGGTGGTTTTCTGGGTTATTTAGGCAGATATGGGTGGAATCTAAGTGATCATCAGGACACAGTGAGCCCAGCGTTCTCCTATGCTGCCATCTTGCCCCACAAAAAAATCTCCATATATTTTTTAAAATTTCTTCTTTAATTGCCTGGTTGACCCATTTGTTCTATAGTAGGATGTTCTTTAACCTCCCTGCATTTGGAGATTTTTCCAAACTTTCTTTTGTGGTTGATTTGAAGTTTCATAGTGTTGTGATCTGTGAAAGTGTGTATGATATGATTTCAATTCTTTTATAGTTATTGAGGGCTGTTTTGTAATCCAGTATGTGATCTATCTTGGAGAATGTTCCATGCACACTTGAGAATAATGTATATTCTGCTGCTTTAGGATGAAAAGTTCTAAATATATCTGTCAAGTCTGTCTGGTCCAGTGTATCATTCAGGGCCATTGTTTCTTTATTGATTTTCTGTCCACATGATCTGTCCATTGCTATAAATGGAGTATTAAAGTCCCCTGCAATTACCATGTTCTTACCAATAATATTGGTTATGTTTGTGATTATTTCATATATTTGGGTTTTCCCAAATTTGGTGCACAGACATCTATAATTGTTAGTTCTTCTTGATGGATAGACCCTGTAGTTATTATATAATGCCCTTCTTCATCTCTTATTACAACCTTTAGTTTAAAATATAATTTGTCTGTTATAAGTATGGCTACTCTAGCTTTCTTTTGGTTCCAGTAGCATGATAGATGGTTCTCCATCCCTTCATTTTCAATCTGAAGGTGTCCTCAGGTCTAAAATGGGTCTGTTGTAGGTAGCAAATAGATAGGTCTTGTTTTTTTTTTTTTTTAATCTATTCTGATACCCTATGTCTTTTGATTAGAGCATTTAGTCCATTTACATTCAGTGTCATTGTTGAAAGATATAGGTTTGAATCATTGTGTTATATGTAGGTTTCATGCTTCTAGTGATGTCTCTGGTCCTTCGTGGTCCTTGAAACATTTCACTCACAGAGTCTCCCTTAGGATCTTGTGTAGGGCTGGTTTAGTGGTGATGAATTCCTTCAGCTTTTGTTTGTTTGGGAAAACTTTTATCTCTCCTTCTACTCTGAATGACAGGCTTGCTGGATAAAGGATTCTTGACTGCATATTTTTCCTGTTCATTACATTGAAAATTTCTTGCCACTCCTTTCTGGCCTGCTAACTTTCAGTAGATAGATCTAATACTACCCCATGTGTCTACCCTTGCATGTTCGGGCCTGTTTATCCCTAGTGCTTTCAGAATTCTCTCTTTATCTTTGTATTTTGCCAGTTTCACTATGATATGTTGTGCAGAAGATTGATTCAAGTTATGTCTGAAGGGTGTGCTCTGTGCCTCCTGGATTTCAATGTCTGTCTCTTTCCCCAAATTGGGGAAATTCTCAGCTATGATTTGTTCAAGTACACCTTTGTCCCCTTTCTCTCTTCTTCTTCTTCTGGAACTCCTATGATACAGGTATTGTTCTGTTTCATTGAGTCACTACTCTAATTCTCCCCTCATGATCCAGATTTTTTTTATCTTTCTTTTTATCAGCCTCATCTTTTTCCATAATTTTATCTTCTATTTCACCTATTCTCCCCTCTGCTTCTTCAGTCCTCACTGTTGCCGCCTTTGTTTTATTTTGCACCTCATGTGTATCATTTTTGAATTCATCATGACAATTTTTTAGTTCCTTGACCTTTGAAGCAATAGATTCTCTGCTGTTTTCTATGCTTTTTTCAAGCCCAGCGATTAGGATTATTATTCTAAATTCTTGTTCAGTTATATTGTTTATATCTGTTTTGAGCAATTCTTTAGTTGTCATTTCTTCCTGGAATTTCTTTCGATGAAAATTCTGTTTCATCATTTTGGCTAGTTTTCTGTCCCTAATGTGTTTTAAAGTCTTGTTATGTGCCCTGCACCTGCAAGCACTACTATATTAAAGAGGGGTCATACATTGTTCAGGGACTAGCCCTTCAGGAGGTGTTTTTTTGGAGAGTGTTACTTGTTCTCTATTGTTGTGACTTTGGTTACTTTATCTCCTTATTCATAGTGATGTTTTGGACCCTCCACCAGGTGTGCTTTGATATGTTTTTGAAGTAGCCTGGAAAGGAAAACAAACAACAAACAGAAAACAAAAATGCAAACATACAAACAAAGAAAAACAACAACAACAACAACAACAACAACAACAAAAAGCCAGAAACACCAGCTGCAAGTAAACAACAGGGTGGAGGTGGTACTGATGGAAGAGCACATACAACGAGAGAAATAAGAGGGGCGGGGAAATAAAAAAAAATAAACATTGACAGGGCAGAGAAACTGTACAGCTTAATCCAAAGAGAGAGAAAGGAAAATAAAGAAGGAGGCAGGGAAAAAGAAAAGAAGATAAAGTCCAGACAGGGAAGCTATACGGCTTAATCCAGAGAGATAGAAAGAAAAATAAGGAAGGAGGTGTAGAGCGTGTATCAAGAAAATTGATTAAATATGTCTGTTTAAACAAACCAACAACCAGAGTAACCGGGCTAGAGGAGGGAAGAGAGAAGAAGGAGAAAAGGAAGGAAGAATGTATCTATAGTATAAGAATTGTCAGAGATTTAAACCTGGCACTGCAGCAGTGCAGGTCTGGAGGAGGGGCTGTCTGGTTCCTCAGCGTCTAGCCTGCTCCAGTACCTGGCACAGAGGGCATGGTTTGGAATAGGTGGGTCCCGCCTCCACTGGGTCCCCATGGGCCAATCCTGAAGCCCCCACTCGTGGAGGTGGTCGGGAGAAAAATGGCGACACCTCCGTCTCTCCTCCAGGGACGTGGTATCCCAAAGCACTCTCTTTGAGCCGTCCTCACTGTGCCACGGGCGCAAATGAGGCGGTTTGTCTCGCTTTGCCGACTCCCATGCCCTGGTACTTGGCTGGGATTCAAACTGCCATTCTACACGCCCCTGGACTGGAGAATCACCACTCAGTACCACCCAATATGTGGTCTCTGGTTGGCGGATACAGGCAGGCTTTGTCCTGTATCACAGCATTCCAGGATGGGGATCGCTTTCTCCTAGTGCAGACTGCACCCCTGACGTAGCCACAGGCCCGGGGCTGGCTCCCCTCCTCCCCAGGTGCCTGATCCTGGCAGCTGACCCTAGTCAGGAGAAAGCCCCTCGGTTAGAGATTGGATCTTTCTCCATCCCAGTCTGAGGTCTTTCTGTCGTCCAGACACAGTTTTGTGCTTCCGCAGCCTCTCTTTCTCTTCCCTTTGTCTCTCCGCAGAAGGGGATCCCTCCCCTCTGTTTATCTCTCCCAGTTCACCATCACTTACCTATGGCCCATCAGGTTGTCCTGGTGGGTCTCTGGAAGTGATTCTGTCTCTTTGCCTCCCAGACTATTGGGGCTCAAAGTCCTTTGGCTTCAACTCTGCTTTGTTTGAGAGATGAGGGAACTTCAGATCCCCCTACTTCTCCACCATGTTGGCCCCTGCCTGTAATAAACTTTCAAAACTATCACTTAATCCTCATAAGTCTGGTAGAAGACATTAATTTATCAGTTTTATAGAAAAAAAAGTTGAGTCTTCACAATGTTATGAATTATATCCTAGCCCACACAGCAAGGCTATTGTGTTGAAGATACCACAGATCTTATTCCAAAATCAATGAATTAAAATTTAAAACCAGAGCTTCTCATATTTCAGTAATGTGTGTACCTTCATTAAAATATCAAAATATTTCTGAATATTCCTACTGTATAATTAAATGAGCATTATGATATTACTTAAACATAGAAATGTAGTGGTGAAATTCTTGTACGTATAGATTTGTGGAAACAAAAATAAAGCAACATTTGGTTTTATAAATTTTATAAATCAAGATGTCTACTCTCACCACCATTGTTTAATATAGTGTTGGAAGTTCCAGTATCAGCAATCAGACATGAACAAGAAATCAAAGGCATCAAAACTGGCAGAGATGAAGTTAAGCTTTCACTTTTTGCAGATGACATGATAGTATACATGGAAAATCCGATAGACTCCACCAGAAGTCTGCTAGAACTGATACATGAATTCAGCAAAGTTGCAGGGTACAAAGTTAATGTACAGAAATCAGTTGCATTCTTATACACTAATAATGAAGCAACAGAAAGACAAATACAGAAACTGATCCCATTCACAATTGCACCAAGAAGCATAAAATACCTAGGAATAAACCTAACCAAGATGTAAAAGATCTGTATGCTAAAAACTATAGCAAGCTTATGAAGGAAATTGAAGAAGATACAAAGAAATGGAAAAACATTCCGTGCTCATGGATTGTAAGAATAAATATTGTTAAAATGTCAATACTACCCAAAGCTATCTACACATTCAATGCAATCCCAATCAAAATGACACCAGCCTTCTTCTCAATGCTAGAAAAAATAATCCTAAAACTTGTACAGAACCCACAAAAGACCCTGAATAGCCAAAGTAATACTGAAGAAGAAGACCAAGTAGGAGGCATCACAATCCCAGACTCTACTACAAAGCTGAAATCATCAAAACAGTATGGTATTGACATAAAAACAGACACATAGACCAATGGAATAGAATAGAGAACCCAGAATTGGACCCAAAAAATGTATGTCCGACTACTCTTTGACAAAGCAGGAAAAAGTATTCAATGGAAAAAAGACAGTCTCTTTAGCAAATGGTGCTGGGAGAACTGGACAGCAACATGCAGAAGAATGAAACTAGACCACTTTCTTACACCATTCACAAACGCAAAATGGATACAGGACCTGAATGTGAGACAAGAAACCATCAAAACCCTAGAGGAGAAAGTAGGCAAAAACCTCTCTGACCTCAGCTGCAGCAATTTCTT
Source organism: Panthera uncia (assembly GCF_023721935.1). Taxonomy (NCBI): domain Eukaryota; kingdom Metazoa; phylum Chordata; class Mammalia; order Carnivora; family Felidae; genus Panthera; species Panthera uncia. Next base: position 29,595,930 of record NW_026057576.1, read on the forward strand.
ACCTGACACATCTCCAAAGGCAAGGGAATTAAAAGCAAAAAGGAACTATTGGGACCTCATCCAGATAAAAAGCTTCTGCACTGCAAAGGAAACAATCAACAAAACTAAAAGACAACCAATGGAATGGGAAAAGATATTTGCAAATGACATATCAGACAAAGGGCTAGTATTCAAAATCTATAAAGAAGTCACCAAACTCCACACCCAAAAAACAAATAATCCAGTGAAGAAATGGACAGAAGACATGAATGGACATTTTTCCAAAGAAGAAATCCAGATGACCAACAAGCACATGAAAAGATGCTCAACGTCACTCCTCATCAGGGAAATACAAATCAAAACCACACTGAGATACCGCCTTCTGCCAATTAGAGTGGCTAAAATGAACAAATCAGGACACTATACATGCTGGAGAGGATGTGGAGAAACGGGAACCCTCTTGCACTGTTGGTGGGAATGCAAACTGGTGCAGCCACTCTGGAAAACAGTGTGGAGGTTCTTCATAAAATTAAAAATAGAACTACCCTATGACCCAGCAGTAGCACTACTCAGAATTTACCCAAGGGATACAGGAGTGCTGATGCATAGGGGCACATGTACCCCAATGTTTATAGCAGTGCTTTCAACTTTAGTCAAATTATGGAAAGAGCCTAAATGTCCATCACCTGTTGAATGGATAAAAGAAGATGTGGTTTACACATGCAATGGAATACTACTTGACAAAGAAAACGAATGAAATCTGGCCATTTGTAGCAGTGTGGATGGAACTGGAGGGTATTATGCTACGTGAAATAAGTCAGTCAGAGAAAGACAGATACCATATGTTTTCACTCTTTTGTGGATCTTGAGAAACTTAACAGAAGACCATGGGGGAGAGAATGGGGGAAAAAAGTTACAGAGAGGGAAGGAGGCAAACCATAAGAGACTCTCAAAAACTGAGAATAAACTGAGGGTTCATGGGGGATGGGAGTGAGGGGAAAGTGGGTGATGGGCATTGAGGATGGCACCTGTTGGGATGAGCACTGAGTGTTGTATGGAAACCAATTTGACAATAAATTACATATTAAAAAAATGTTCCATAATCCTATATCTCATCATCTATAAAGACTGTATGTCTTATTGTAGAATATTAGCATATTAAACATATATTAAACAAAATAAAGCGTTTACCCTAAAAAATATGACAAATCAAGTAAAAACAAAAGTTTAAAAAAATAATTCAAATTAACAGCATTATTATAATACATTATTATTTGCAAAATTAAATTCCTAAAATGTGAGTTCTGTATTGATAGCTATAGCTTAAGCTGTTTATTATCTGCATAGGTAGATTCTGCTACATTGATAATGGGCTTCAAATATCAGTGGCTTAACACATACAATTCTATCACATGACTTACATCATTGATTCTCTAGGGCAGATTTCACCATGCTAATTTGGGATCTCCATGCTTAGCACCAAAGCAGATAAACAACTAGAGTAATATACAGAATAATTCTCCCTGCCTCATCTTTGAGGCGACACTGTAAACCATAATGATTACCATGTATTAAATGCCTGTGATGTGCATGATAATATATCAGGCATTTTATTTTTTTATTTTTTTATGTTTTTAATGTTGATTTATTTTTGAGAGACAGAGACACAGCTCAAGACTAAGATAAGAACTAGTCACATGGCCCCATCTAAATATAAGAGGGCTGGCTGCTGTATGTCCCAAGAATGACATTATGATGTATATTGGTGAGTACAAATAATGACTATCATGATTCCAAAACTGAAATGCTGTACTCTTAAATGGTTTCAAACTGTATTACCATGCACATAAAATAAGTTTAATTTCTGTTATTGGTAAATTACCAAACATGAATACAAGATTAAATACAGATGTTTGTTACTGTTTTAATATTGGAACTATGGGCAGTAAGCTCTGCCTTTCAGTGTCTTGAAACTGAGAGACTGCCATTTCTATAGATGCTCTCTGGGCCCCAAAATAATCGTAAATACAAAATGCAAGTATGAGCCATGAGCTCCTAGACAATATTTGGTTAAAAGGTGGTCACTGAGATGATTCAGAATAAGAATTTTTTATTATCTTCAATAACTCAAAGTAACATTGGATAGAGAAGTCATGGCCACATGTGAGAATACGTTGCCAACCCCACAGTTTGAGAAACAGTGTACTGTCTACAGCTATTCTCACTGTAGAGCAAAGTGACAATATGAGTAGAAAATGAATTAAAAAAATGTTCAAGAGCAAGATGATTGTGGAGTGGAGTGGGAGTGAAAGGATTCATGGGCAGGAAGGATTTGAGCTCAGCCTTGAAAAAATAAGAGGACTTAAACAGAAAGGAGAGAATTGGAGTCTCAGCAGGCTGAACATCATAAAAGAAGAAGGGGAGAGAGCAAGGTTTGTTCATGGTTTAAGAAGGTGAACTTATTTGGAATGAAGAGTTTGTTCTGAAGAGTATTTCCTGTTTTCTTTTATGTATAATGAAAAGCTAGAGAAAAATTCTAAGTGAAAAACTGCCTCCTTGAAAACGGTGCTTTGGACGAGTAATGTAATTTTCAGTGATTAGTGGTGGCGACACTGTAAACCATAATGATTACCACGTATTAAATGCCTGTGATGTGCATGATAATATATCAGGCATTTTATTTAAAAAAAAATTTTTTTAATGTTGATTTATTTATGAGAGACAGAGACACAGCTCAATTGGGGGAGGGACAGACACACACACACACACACACACACACACAGAATCCAAAGCAGGCTCCAGGCTCTGGGCTATCAGCACAGAGCCTGACCCAGGGCTCGAACCCACAAGCTGTGAGATCATGACCTGAGCTGAAGTCTGATGCTTGACCAACTGAGCCACCCAGGAACCCCCAGACATTTTAGATAAAATATCTAATTTCATGATAACCTGAGGCCTAAAAGTTAGATAATACTCTCCTTGTTTTACAGGTAAGGAAAGAGATCTCAAACATGTTGGGTAACTTCTCTATTTACAGTAATAGTAAGTGCCCTGAAAGGAGGGATTTAAATCCAGTTTGATACCAAAATTCAAGCTGTTTCTACTATATCCTGCTAAGTGAAAGAGGGCTGTCCTTTTCTGCCCCTCTAGTAAGCAAATTCTATTCATCAATAAATTAGTCAACCACAATGGAGTCAATCTTTACTGAGGGAAATCAATTTTGTTTCTTTCACAGAACTGAGTACATAAAGTTTGCACGTGATCAACCTTGTTAACAATAAAGTATACCTTTTTGTGACTATCAAGAGAAAAGTAACCTAGTTGGAAATATTTCTATTATGATAAGTTAGCATCTATCAAATACTCTGAGTATGGCATTCTATTAGGTTGCATTTACTTTTATCAGAATTAGGAAAATATAGGATATTAATAAAAAGGAAATAGCGTTCACCTTACCAGACATTTATTATCCTATACTTTTTTTGTTCATTTTCCTAGAGACAAATCAATAAAAGTTTGTAGTCTCAATGAGATAAATAATTGTGTTACTGCATTCCCAAGCCAATTAATGCAATCAGTTTTCCCCTGCTCCTTTTTATTAGTTGCTCTGAGATACTTAGCAGGTAGGTATAAAATACTCTCAAAGGCATGAAATGGCCCTCAGACTTTGGTGGCAGATAACGGGAGCAATCAACAAGGAGGCACTAGTCATCATCAAGGAGACTTCAGTAATAAACTAGGAAATAATGAAAGTCATCCTTAGGGAAGTGGAATCAATATCCAAGTTCAATAGACAATGACATAGAACTTTGTTTGAAAGGTGGAATGTGGACGGAGAATTGGCAAGTAGAAAATAAAACCAAAAAAAATAAATAAATAACTTTAAAGGAGGATGCATTCAATTTGAACACATCAAGGGACCTAGCAATAGGAATATTGCCTGGGGTTGCTTCTCCTTGTAATTAGCTGGGAATGTATTGGTGTATTGTGGGAGGTGAGGGATGGAATATGTAACTTGGTCACTTTCTCCCTTTAACTTATATGTCAGAATATCAGGACGGTCTCCTACAACATATGAACCTGGGCTCTTCTGATATGTTACTGGTTTTATTAGGTACTTAGTGATTATGCGTTCAACAGATGAATAAAGAAGGAAGGGAGGGAGGGAGGGAGGACAGGAGGAAGGGAAGAAGGGAGGTTTCATTGTTTAAAAGGGGTGCAGATCCATAGTTTTCTTCTGCTTGAATCTAGTAAGAACTAACTTAGTGGAGGCAATACTGTAGAGAGATACCGATTTACTTCAGAAAGTGCTTGGCGCTGTGCATAGAGTGGCATTCAGCATGTGTATCAGTCAAATATTCTGTTGATTATTCTCTAAACACAGACTGTTGGGCCGTGAATGCCTGCCCATATTTTTCATGGGTTTAAGGAGAAGTGTTTGAGTAGCCAGTGTAGCCAGCAAAGGAGTATGGTCTGGGCCATGTTTAATTCTCTAGCATCAACTGATGGAGCTCTTTGCCAGGGCTTCTACATTCCTGACAGTTTGGCAGTTTCTAAAACAGTGATAGAGAATTTGCTGAGAAACAACACAGCACAGGCGTTAAGAGCAGGAAGTCTGGAGCCAGAGTGCTTGGGATTAGAATCCTCCTTCTACAGTTTACTAACGAGGCAAGTTACTTAACTTCACTGGCCCTCATAGTTCTCCCTTTTAAAATGGGACTAGTAAGGGATGTCGGGGTGGCTTAGTCAGTTAAGTGTTTGGCTCTTGATTTCAGCCGAGGTCGTGATCTCACGGTTGTGAGATCGAGTCCCATGTTGGGCTCTATGCTGAACACGGAGCCTGCTTGGGATTCCCTCTCTCTCTCTCTCTCTCTCTCTCTCTCTCTGCCCGTCCCCCCTCAAAATAAATAAATAAACAAAAAATAAAATGGAGCTAATAATAGTAGCTTCTTGTATGTGTTATTATGAAAATTAATTAACTATAAAGTGGTTGCAATGGTGCTTGCCCCTTATCACATGCTGAACAACATGAAACTAATTGAAACTGCATACATTTCTACCAAATAAAATAAAAGCACAAAGAAATAGGGCACTCAGTCTATCTGGGAAGTTTTGGATAGACTGCCAGTAAGGAATGACAACCAAAAGGGGTGGAGACAGGAACGTGGAGTGCAGGGTGAAAAAAGATTGGCCTGTTTTGTCTGGATAAAATATGGGATAGACTTGAGAATGTTTATAGAAGAATGGAAAGATTCAGAACGAAGAGAAAACCTAAAGATAAGAGAGGCAACCCCCAGAGAAGGTAGCAGGGGATGAGATCAATGTCATAGGTGGAATAATTGGCTTTAAACAGAAGCGGGGACAGATAATTGCTCTGGGTTCTTTTGTGCCCCTTTATCTTCAACCTGCATTTCTGTCTAGAAACAATGAACTATATTGGGTGTCACAAAAGCCTTAGTTATTGAAAGACACCCTGTGTCACTGATTTTCACAAATTTTCCCTACTTTGTATGCTGTTAACTTGATGTTTAATCCATACACCTGCTGCTTTGTGTGCTTAGCACGCCTTTTCCTTTAAATTTCATCTCTCCCAGATAGAGTTCTCAATTAAGTGGCTCTTCAGCCAAAAAATTTTTAATTCCAAGAAACTACTTTGGCATTTCCAGAAACATAGTAAACACAATTAAGTGGGCATTGCTTGCCTTCTCGTTTCCCCCTCAGTGGAAAGTCACCACTGGTTCCCACTGCTTGCTAATAATTGCCTCCCGGAGCTAAGTACTAACAGGGCAGTGACTATGTCTGTTTAATCTACTACTCAAATCATAGCAAAGTTTTATGAGGTATATGGGAAATATATCCCCTTTGATAATAATGATTACCCACCATTTTTATATAGGAAAGCTGTTAAAATTGCCTTTAAAAACCAGGGCACAGGAAATGGACTGTTTTGTCAGAGCCCAGTACAAACTTCAACCTAAGAATTGTTATCTTATGAAAAATATTCTAAGATCTTTTAATTACAGATTTAACTCTCTATCCTTCTATTTGAAATTTTTCTGAATTTTTCTGTAATCTGTCTCTTCAGCCAACAGCTAAAACCATGCTAAACATAGTTTAGTCTCTTTGTATACTTTGTCTCCGTCTAGGCATGTTCATGTTTTCGTGATAACATAAGCTCCATCTAAGAAAAAGCAAAACTTCCAAGATATGTTTGGTTTCGCCTTGCCTCGCCCCGACAAATATGTGTCTCTTTTAATTTTATTCTCCATAGGTGGAACAATGAGTTTGAAAAAACAACTTCAGCTATATCATCAAAGAACTTAGGTGTTTAGCTATGACATTCCCATTAAGTCTACAAAAGAGAATGACTAAAGTCATCTTCTGACTTTGTGACTTTAACCATTAATAATCATCAAAACACTGTGAAAAATGATTTCAAGATCAAAGCAAAACATAGCAACTTCAAAGCAGACAGAGAGCTTGGTGCTGAAAAAGCAGGGTCCTCATAATATAACCCCCATTAGAAGGTTGTAAAAAATCAGGTAAACAAGACCTGGGTCTGAAATAGATCTCTCTAAGAACGTCTGCAGCAATCCACCAAGTTTATCTTTCTCAGGATTTTGCACAGTTACTTTCAAAATCACTTCTGCCCCCTTCCACAGATGAAATTCAAGTGTACTTTTTGTGATCGTTAATCACCTAAACAGAACGATAAGTCAACCAGAGGATTTACCATTTAAACTTGCAATTTTGAGAGGGAAAGATAGTGCTATTAATAATTATACCTCAACAAGAGCATTAATTTGATATGTGCTAACAAAATGGAAAGTGCTCTACTATAGTACTGTTATATAAAATAGCTTTTTTTTTTCAAATAACCATTGAAATAATTTATTTCGCTCACACATCTGAGTACTAAAATAATCTCTTCATTAAGAAATTTAATAGCAAGTCATTTCAAGTGTTAAATTATGTTTGTGGAATTCTTTAAATACTTTACTTTGGAGTTCTTTAAACAGTTTAATAGGAAAGACCTTTAACATCATAAAGCTATTTTTTTCTGATAATAGGACCCCATTTTTCCTTCTTAAAGAGTTCCAATGTTTGTTTGTTTGTTTGTTTAGGTGCACATATGTATCTTTATTCTTTTTTTACACTGTATATTAGCCAACTTGACAGTAAATTATATTTAAAAAAAAGAAAATAGCCTTTTTAAAGATGAAATATTGTTCCCTTAGCCCTAGATTAACATTTCTTTTGAAATCTTACCCATTTCTCAACAATTTACTTTGGGTGTTTCCCATTAACCAATCTTAATAATCACAAGTGTAAGTCTATTCCCTTTAAGTTACAAGAACATCTCATACCACCCTCAAGACACAGATTATATTCAACAACAGTGAAATGATTTCCAAATGTTAACACTACTGTCATATCAAAAAATTCTTGATGAGGTCAATGTGTCACATTTTATATCTCACTCAATAATTGTTGGAGACTTGCTCATGGAGAACATTTTATTTACCAAACCCTTCAGTCATCAAATACATCAGTTATAGAAAATACACAATTAAGAACAATAAATAATTGTAAAAATGGCTATACTTTTAGCTACTTTTTCACATAAAGTTATTTCAACATGACATAAATGTTGAATTTTACTTTACCATTTTACACACAGCTGTTTTATGTCTGTTTCTGTCTTTACCTTTCTGTATGATTGTGTATGAGTATCCATTTTTCAAACCATCCTTCTAACCATTTTTCTATAGCAGAGTGTATATAATTGCCATCAGAATCTATGTCAAAAATTTGCCCTGTTTGATCTTATTTCTATGTTATACAATCTAAATGATTGTGGGTGAGAGTATAAGTTGAGATTGTGTCCTACTTTAATTCATTATAATTTATTATTGGATATTTAGAGTGGCTCTCATTTTTTCACTGTGTTAACACTGAAGTAAATATTTTAAAACATGGATTTTTACAACTCTTAAAATTTCAAAATAATACCCAAATACATGATTACTGGGCCAAATAGTAAACATGAAAAAGAAGAGATAGTTGCCTTTGAAAAAAGAGTATAAGGGCCAAGACTTTTTAAGCAAATTTAATTGTATCCTAAGTGACTTATTAGAAATGTATCTTATTTATATATGTTTAATGCAGTGTGATTTAAAAATAAGTGATTCATTTATGATATTTGAATAATGAAAGAATATCTAGTTATTGAGAAGTTGAGTTCAGCTCTCTTATTATGAGTATAAGTATCTGACTTAAGAATCCCATATCTTTAAGGTCTGGTTTGATTCATTAGAAATGAATGGATACACAAAAATTCTATAGATAAAATGGATAAGTTTGCAAATAAAAAGTGACAGCATTACTTAAGCATAAAATATGCGGTATCACAATTCAGCATGAAGAAAGACAATTTAATCCAGCTCTTAATATCAGTGAGACAGTAAATTAGTTCCCTCTTTACATGCAGAGATTTTTCTGTTGTAACATTTTCATGTAAATAATTTTGTCATTATTTTATTGCAAGTGGTGGTTTATTATTTTGTACTAGGCCTGATGCAGAGGAAATTGTATTTAAACCTATTTCTTAACCCCTAGTGTCTCTTCCCCACACTCAACTTCTCTTCCTGTCTGTTCATCAACTGTTCATCTATGCACAGTTACATAAAGGGCTGTAAAAAGGAAGCAAGAAACCTACTCTCTGAAAATTGATTATAGTAGGATTTTGCTGATAACTCTCTTCTCAATTTGTTGAAATAATCATTTGGGCAGAAAGCAAAGAGACTTTTTTATTTCCAACTAAAATGTTTTGTGGCTATCTTATATGTACATTCACAAAATTAAAAACATCTTGATATTAGTATTTCTATGCAAAACAATAGGTGTAAATATACTAAGAGTAATTTATCCACCAAAAGGAATCAGAGAGATGTGAAAAGTAAAAGATATGTTCAAGTGTATAAAAGAGGAGGAAACTTGAATATAAATGTTCAAGTTCTTATCAAAAAAATTTTTGAAGGCATATGACAGCAAATAATACTTTCTAGTAGTGAAGGATAAGAGAAATTAATGGCTTGCGTTTAAATACGAGTGTTATTAAGAAAGCCAAACATATGCTCAAAATATATGGTCATCAAAACCTGACCTTAATGCACATTTCCAGTGTCATTCATCTTCAGTCCAAGTCTTGTGTCCAAATCATGCTACAGTGAACTGGCCATCTTTCCCAGAAAAATCATCTTACTTCCACATCGTACTCTTGTTGAATATCTGCCTCTTCCAATTCTTCTGTTTATGGAAACTCTCACAATTGAAGAAAGAAACTCCCTCCAAAATAATTAAGTATTCTATGATATACTTAATCCCCATAAAACTTTCTATGTACGCTCCTATTTATTGTCCACAGGCCAGCATTCTATGAGTCATCCTCCTAACAGTAGCAAAGTGATGCTCTTTCTATGAAGTAAGGGGAAGACTTTTCAAGGCAATCGCGTTAGCTAATGTATGTAATAAGGTTAAATTACCTCAAAGAACTAATGTTTTAGGGAAAATGTGATAAATCAGCTGAGGTAAATTCTTTTAACTATAAGTTAAAGTCCAAATTTTTTACGTGAAGAGAATGAATTCAATTCCCAAATATCGTTTAAGTAACTGTTATATTCACAGTTTTATGCTAGACCTAATATTACAAACATAAATACATGTAATCTAAAATATACCACTTCAATGCAAGACATTTTAAATGTTAAATGTGATAATATGCCCCATACTCAAGGTATATGTTTTAAATTAGGTAACTCCACATGATGGAACAGTTCTTTGACTAAAAGGATTAAGTACTCTTTTACAGAAGAGATGCTACCACTAATAAATCAATAAATTTGTGATGATGGAGTGAGGGAGAAAAATCCGAATAACTGAATGGACCTAATAGTATCCAGAATGCAGATCCTTCTGCCACAAGATTGCCCTGAAGGCAACCACACTTTATATACAATATTGTGTATTTACTTACAGTATTTGTGCTTTTAATAATATTAAAACATGTGCATAAAAATAATTCTATTTAAATATCTCATTTTAAAATAATTATTGTGTTCACAATTATATTTTTACATGTTTGGACCATCTGCTTCCTGTATGAATAGAATTCCAATTTTATTTTTTTATTTATTTATTTTTTTTTTAACATTTATTTATTTTTGAGACAGAGAGAGAGCATGAACAGGGGAGGGTCAGAGAAAGAGGGAGACACAGAATCTGAAACAGGCTCCAGGCTCTGAGCTGTCAGCACAGAGCCCGACACGGGGCTCGAACCCACGGACCGCGAGATCATGACCTGAGCCGAAGTCGGATGCTCAACCGACTGAGCCACTCAGGCGCCCCTAGAATTCCAATTTTAGAAGAGTAGTCAAAAACGTCATTGAAGTTTTAAAATTTATCTCCCAGGAAAACATTTAATATATAAAAGATGTTTGCATTAAATATTTATATTATATTGAGTGGAGTCAAACAAATAGCAAAATTGTGTTTTTCACTCATAATTTTTCTACCATATCACCTTTTTCTTCCAGGTAGGTTGTAGGTTTCAGTGGAAAAATGATGCTACTGTGTCTAGCTTTACATAGAGGAGAGGGAAAAGAGATAATGACTTTTAAAGGGAAAAATTCAAAGGTGCTCTTTGTATCTGTTGGTTTCTTTCTTGAATAAATTATAGTGTCACCAGATGCTTACTCTTAACTTTGTATCACCAAACACAGTTTCCCAGGTCCCAAACCACAATGAGACTTATTTCCTCCAGTCTCCAGGTATAAACACAGGAACAGAATTCTTATGCATTATTCATTTTACTGATTACCATTTCTCCAAATGTCTCCACAGAGCTTGAGTCTTGTTCTCGGACAGAGAGATACAAGTGAAGTGGTTGACACCACAGCCCTCATTACAGCACAGATGACTAGTGTAACCCTAGTATGGTCATTCTGACCTTGACAGTGGTCATATGGTCTAATATGAATAAATGAACTGTAAGGATAAATGAGCTTAGTAAAGCCCAGAGACATTTCCTCATTCCAAAAAAAGAAAGGACAAGGACAAGGACAAGGAGAAAAAGGGGGAGGGGCAGGGGAGGGAAGAGGAGGAAGGAGGCACCAGAGGAGGAAGGAAGAAGAAAGAGAAAAAGCAAAAGAAGAAAGAAAGTAAAGCAATGGAAAAAAAAAAAAAAGATGAACATAATTTTGTTTAGAATTGAATCTGGAACACTTGCTTCCATGTTTCCTACTGGAATCAAAACTTAGGAAATTCTGACACATTACAGATTATCAGAGCTAAGAATCACAAAACAAAACAAAAGTATGGCTCCGCTCTACTATGACACTACTGAATCATAAAATCAAACATAATTGCCCTACCTGTAGACTTTGTTTATTGAGATGATAAACTACGTGTGTGTGTGTGTGTATGTGTGTGTGTGTGTGTGTGTGGTGTATTCTTTAATTAAGATTTTATTTTTTAGAACAGTTTAAATTTCACAGCAAAATTGAGGGGAAGTTATAGTTATTCTCCTTTCTTGTAATATATGTCTGACTTGGGTATTAGAGTAATGCTGGCCTCATAGAATGAGTCCGGAAATATTCCTTCTGCTTCTGTCCTCTGACAGAGATAGTAGAGAACTGGTATAATTTCTTACTTAAAGGTTTGCTAGGATTCACCAGTGAATCCATTTGGGTTTTTGTGCTTTCTGTTTTGGAAGGTTATTAATTACTGAGTCAATGTCTTTAATAGATGTAAGCCTATTCAGATTGTCAATTCCTGTGTGAGTTTTGGCAAATCATGTCTTTCAAGGCATTGGTCTATTTCATCTAGGTTGTCAAATATGTGTGCCTATAACTAGTAATAGTATTCCTTTTTATTCTTTTTAATATCCAAAACATCTGTAGTGATCCCCTTTCTTTCATTTCTGATATAAGTAGGTTGGGTCCTTTCTTTTCCTCTTATATGCCTAGCTAGATGCTAATTGATTTCATTAATCTTGTCCAAGTACCAGCTTTTGATTTCATTGATTTTCTCTATTGATTTCCCATTATCAGTTTCATTAATTTCTGCTCCAATTCTTATTGTTTATTTTCTTTGGCTTACTTTGGAGTTAATGTGCCCTTTTCTTTGTAGTTTCCATAGATGGAAAGTTAGATTATAGAATTTATTTACTTATTTATTTATTAATCTATTTTCAAATATATGCATTAAATGCTATAAATTTCCCTCTAATTACTGTTTTCCCTGCATTCCACAGATTTTGATAAATTGTGTTTTAATTTTAATGTATTTAAAGTATTTTAAATTTCTCTTGATATTTCTTCATTGACCCATGTCTTATTTAAAGTTATGTTGTTTAATTTCTATGTATTTTGGGATTTTCCAGTTATCTTTCTGTAATTATTTCTAGTATCATCCTGTTGTGGCCTGAAGACAGACATTGTATAGTTCCTATTATTTTAAATTTATTAAGGTGTGTTTTATGGCCCCAAATTTAATCTCTCTTGATGAATGTTTCATGTAAGCTTGAGATAAATGTGTATTCTGCTGTTGTTGGATGAAGTAGTCTCCAGATGTCTCCATTATATCCAGTTAACTGAGGGTATTAATGAAGTTAACTGTTTCCTTACTGATTTTCAGCCTGCTGGATCCATCCATTTTTGGGTGAGGGGTGTTGAAGTTTCCAACATGATAGTGGATTCAGCAATTTCTCTTTGCAGGTTTATTTGTTTTAGTCTCATTGATACTCTGTTGTTAGGTGCATACATGTTAAGAATTATTTCATTGGAAAATTTACCCTTTAGTCATTATGTACTGCCCCTCACTATCCCTGATAACTTTCCTTGCTTTGGCAATGACTTTGTCTGAAATTAATACAGCTAATTCTGTTTTCCTTTGATTAAGGTTAGCATGATACATTTTCCTCCAAGTGTATTTTATTCTTTATGTGTTTTTATATTTAAAGTGTGTTTCTTGTAAACATATTTCGGTCTTGTTTTTGATCTACTTTGGCAATCTTTGTCTTTTAATTGGTGCATTCAGACTATTGACATTCAAAGTGATTATATACTTGGATTAATATTCACTATTTACTATGCTTGTTACTGTTTTCTACTTGTTCTTATTCTTAATTTCTATTTTTGCTTTCAACTTTTTTCCTACCTTTGTGGTTTTAATTGAACATTTTATATTTATATGGAGCATTTTCTCACCTTTCTCAGCACAATAGTTTTACTGTTATAATTTTTTACTTTGTTTAGTGGTTATCCTAGAGTTTGCAATATACGTTTACAGCTAATCCAAGTCCACTTTTTTTTTTTCAATTTTTTTAATGTTTGTTTACTTCTGAGACAAAGCATAAGTGGGGGAGGGGCAGAGAGAGAGGGAGACACAGAATCAGAAGCAGGCTCCAGGCTCTGCGCTGTCAGCACAGAGCCCAACGCGGGGCTCCAACTCACAAACCGTGGTATCATGACCTGAGCCGAAGTTGGTCGCTCAACCGACTGAGCCACCCAGGCGCCCCCAAGTCCACTTTTAAATAACACTATACCACTTCATGAATAATGTGAATGCTTGATAATAACAAGATGATCCGAGTTCCTCCCTCACATCCCTTGTAACATTGCTATCATTCCTTTCATATATAAACATGCATAAATATATATGATATATATTATACATATTTGTTCATGCCAATATTCTGTATATTTCTTGAAGTATGCAACCATTTCTCTAATTATATGTATATTAACATTCACGGTAACATATTTTTGAAACACTCTAATACCTCTTGCTATTAGCTAAAACTAGATTCCGTGCAAAGAAAACTATAGTATTTTGAGATAAATACCTTATTTTAAATTTGCTTAATTTTTATTAGAATCAGTCAAACTTACAATATGAAGGAAAATATAGTTTTATTTTCTCACTAATTTTGTTTTTCTTTAAATCTCATGTAATGAATATAGTCTGATATTGATGGGTTTATTAGTATTTTTATTGATGAAATCATTGAGAACTTCAGGTACCAAAGTTGAAATCAATGGTGAAACTTCTTTTAGAAGCAATTGCACTTGAAAGCTGTTAATGGAAATTGTATCATCCTTTAGAATTAAATGTGTTAAAGATTTTACTTCTATTTCCAAGGCTTAGAAAGAACAGAGCTTGTACTATTAATGTGAAATTATGCCAAAATGTTTTAGCACCAGAGATAGACAAAGAGATTCAGAGTAATTGTGTTTTAAAATTTGATCACTAAATAAAAATTCAGTGAGGTCAATTTATAATTTACATAGATTTGAAATTTTCAGATACCTATTTGTATTATCATTGAACATAAATCAATAAATAAAGAAAAGCTGCAAAAACAGTTAACGTTGATATTAAATTTGGGAAGGAATTAGACTTGTATCCTCACAGAAGTACCCTTCTTTAAATGTAAAACGGAGTGTAAAAAGGCGCATTTCTCAATGGCATCATCTTAATTCAAGGGATAGCTACAGCTCTCAGAGCTCTGCATTCAGAGCTCAGGCAAGAATGACCTTAAATGGATAGGATTTTGTTTCCCTGTTACTAGAGCTGAATGCATCTGAAATAGGGAATTCATGAAATTCACTTCACTATGGAAATCATCATATAAATGGGATAGTCAATGGAAATTTCAGCTTATATATAGCAACAAATTATGTCATTTACAATGGTGGTACAATTTTCATCATGTATATATTTTCTATCTTGATTTAAATGTATAAAAAAAGATTTTAGAGATTCTAATATTTTAACTACTTTTATTTTTTTTATTTTTTTTTATTAACGTTTATTTATTTTTGAGACAGAGAGAGACAGAGCATGAACGGGGGAGGGGCAGAGAGAGAGGGAGACACAGAATCTGAAACAGGCTCCAGGCTCTGAGCTGCCAGCACAGAGGCCGATGTGGGGCTCGAACCCACGGACCGCGAGATCATGACCTGAGCCGAAGTCAGATGCTCAACCAACTGAGCCACCCAGGCGCCCCTTTATTTAAAATTTTTTTTTATTTAACTACTTTTAAAAATCAGAGTCCATTGGAACACCATTTAAAATATGCAGTTAAAACAGAGTTTGAAATGGCTTAATACAACAGGCCTCCAAAAACACCAAAATACGATCTGTTCAAGTGGTAGCCCAGCATTTATCTGGTAAATTCAGGGAAAGGGAGTCCTGAGGAAAAGTCATTCTGTGTCAAATCCCACAACTTACATCACTTTCTTCTTTCCTGAACTCTCAAAGCAGTGTTTGTTTTTATTATTTGGTTACTTAAGGAAGCACTGATGTTTGTTGGAACTATTTTATGTGTGACTGTCTTTTCAGTTAAATTGTAATCTCTTTGAGAAGCAATGCCCATAGCTCACCTTTCCTTTGCTCCATCCACGGAATCCAACCCACACATAGTTGGTCCTGCCCGCTCAAAGCACTTTGCAGAAAACGCGTTTGGTGCATCTATCAGCCACAGAACCTGCCTCCTAGCTGGTAGTTGCATTAAGGAATATTGAGATGCTGGCCCTTGGATAGTACCCACACTCAGCACAGTCCCTGGTACACAAAAGAAATTTAGTATATAAGGACTATGAATTAATCTTGTTTCTGCATTCTTCCTCTGCCTGTCAGAGTAGAAAGTATCAGTGAAAAGAAACTTTCTATTCCACAAAACAGCTTTCTTACTGTTTAACTGCCAAGATAGTATTTACACTTAGCCTAATTCTTTTTGTCTTGTGACTTATACATATTCATACTTGTTTTATGCACTGAGCTTAAAAAGGATAACTCTTATTTCTCCTGATGTTTAAGCAGCATTTTACCTCCCAAGGAGCTCTGAGCTCTTACCCAGGATTTTGGGTTTACATGAAAATATTTTTAATGTTTCAAAAAAATACACTTATCATAATGATCATTTTTGATATAACATTTCAAGAGTGCATACAATATGTGGTTAAGTATGTACAACTATATAAATAATGTAATAGTTAATCATGATAAGCAAATCTACACATAGACTTTTCAACAAGACATTTTCACTAACTTTCAAAATTAATGTATGAGACTTGAGTACATACAGTTCAGATTCTCCAGTGAAATAGTAGAAATAGAGGTAATGATACAGCTCAAATTTGAAAAATTCATTACATGATTGCTTCTTTCTCTCTTATAATATATGAATATGGATCCAACAACACAAAATAACTTTTTTTCAGAATGCCGTAAGACAGATAGATTTCTTATATAATTATTAAAAATATGCTTACCATGGTCTATTTCATATATAGACTTCTCTCATTTTAAAATATTTCAGGAAAGAATAAACCTTGTTTTGTTTTAAAATCGATATAACTGATGAGTTGAGATTCCAGATGACTAAAGTGAAATAGAGCCAAAACTCTGAGATACACGATGAAGGTTTTTATGCTGTGCTTAGCCGTCATTGTATGTTTATTTGAGAGTTCTCAGTCTCTCTGAAAATCCTGGGGACTCAGAAGATGATAAAAATCCAGCCCAGAAGTCATTTCAAGTCATGAACTTGCTTTTTGTGGTTCACTTCCAGCTTGACTTCCCTTTATGTACGAAGAATTATACAGCAATTTGCCACAGCACTCCACAGGCATTCACCCATGAGAGGATTTGTTTAAGTAGTGGCATCAGTTTTGGCCACAGGAGAGCCAGGTATACATGCCATCAAATGAAGTACTTATGACTTCCCATGTAGTCAATTCTCTATGGTCCTTCACTGTGGTGAATTACCTGTTTGACTTGCTTAAGATTATGTTTTTGGTGAAACTAATGTTTTAAAACTTAACCTCAAAGAAAGATAGTGCCTACAATATATTGTTAACATTGTAATAATTCTTCAAAGAAAATCTACACATGAGACTTTAAATTTTGATAAAATCAAAAGATACACTCACTACACATCGACCCTAGGAGGGTTTTCTTCTAATGCATCAAGTTTCATAATACTGAGAAACATATAACAATAGTATGTATGTGGCATGTTTTACCGCAAAACCTTTTGAATTTTTATTTAATGCTGAAATGATCCCCATTGAGATGTTAAGATTCCCCTTTACAGTTGCACTGATACTGTAAAAACATACCCACACACTCATGGAACCTCAACTCAGCTGTGGTTCTGGCCTGGGTTTGGTGGGTAAAAATGGATATATTAATATGTTTGTGACTCGTACAATCTGAATGTTATTAATAAGGATGAATATATGCTATGAGATAAGTGTTGATTTGGCTATTGGCATTTGTCATTGCTTACTTTCTATTCAGTTTGACTAACCTACCTTTCCTTGGGAATTCCAATGAGAAGGTAGTAGGAAATTAACTCCATTGCTCCCAAATTACTCTAAATTTATGAGAGTCATTAGTGCTCATGAACAATGCACTGACATCTTTAGTGATAACCTTATAATGGATGGAGGTCATGTCCAAGGTAGTTTTGTTGTAGCTTTGGGTACCATTCAATATTGTTAAGCATGCATTGATAATACCTCGGGGGAAAGCTCATAATACTTAATTATTTTGCAATATCTTTAATCATTTAAATCATAGAGATATGCTATGGCCATAAAGCCATTTTTGTGTGGTTTTAAATTTAGCAGTGATTGTTGCTGAGCTCTGGGAAGAGAACTCCTCTCCTTGTCTAATTCAGAACACTAACCAGAGTTGGGAAATAGTACTATGGGACAAGTAAAAATAAGGAGGTTAAGAACAGTTCAAGGAAGTCCAGAACTTACAGGTGTGTTTGGTGTATTGTATAGTTCACCGTAAAGTGTGAAGTTCTTTACTGTGAATCACCTTAGAATCATCTAAGAAAAGAGAGTCAAGAGCAAGCCAAATTATTTAGTACTGAGCTACTATGCAAACCCCTTTCCTAATGATTCTGCTTTAATTTGTTTTATATATTGGTTTCCATATAAGGTGTGGGTTGCTGTTTTGGAAAATAGAGTTCTGCTGCTAGTAATGTAAAAAAGCTGCAACTAACATTTCCTTCTCATTTAATTGTTCAGGAAAGAAATCATGTAAGATAATACACATGTAACCAGAGATGTCAGAGATGGGAAACAACCAGAGTCTCTTTGATTCTAGTGTTTTTGTTGTACCACCTTGTCTTTAATTAGAGAACACCCCCTAGAGGTAAGAACAGGGCATAAATACAGTATTCATTAGTTTGACACATCTCAACTTCTGACCTTCTACCCATACCGATGTCGTTTTATGGTGTGATTCAATTCACCTTGGAAACATCTTAATAAGCTCATGGTACCGTAGATACTCTACAAAACCTATTTGTCTACACTCTGTCTATATGGACATAAGTGTTAAGCGCTGAAGTCTCTAGTTCCTCAGAACTTTGCGAGCACAACAAAGTGATAGGCTGACTGTCCATGGAGTGCGATTCCCAGGTCTATGACTATCACTTCTTGCTATGTGACCTTGGGCATATTACTTAGCCCCTTTTAGCTTCAATTTCTTTGTCTATAAAATGGTTATAAGGAATAGATGAGTTAATGTTTGAAAAGTACTTAGAATAATGCTTGACCGATAATAAATATTCACATCTGTAAAATAAGTAAGATTATCACCTTAATGAGATAATACAGCTCTTAGAAATGGAAGTACAAGTGCGTGCACGCACGTGCACACACACACACACACACACACACACACAAAATACATGACTATCTAGCGGTCTTGTTTGGTGTTTTAGAGGATACCAAGTGAAGGTTCTTAATGGATCTAGCTGAGCTTTTGTGCATAACAATTAATTTCTCTGCCTCTATAGTCAATAATGTTCAAGAGTGTATCTTCTTTCTCAAGTAGGCATTGCACTACAGTTAGCCAGTTGTTGGCAATTCCTGCATGGAGCTCCTGTGAGGTAATCTATTTGGGGCCTTCCCAGAAGATTCATTAAGCTATATTGAACATGTCCGCTTGCCTCATGGGCAAGGCAAGGAATACCAAACACAAAACACCTGTGCTCTCAAGTTAGCACCAATTCTCTTTCTTTAGCCAATTCAAGGTTTCATTTATTATTTATAACATTCTGAATGTGTTGGGACCTAATTATTTCTGAAAGTTCCGCATCCCTCACTCCATGTCATGTCAGTTGCAGCTGGCTGGAATCTTATCTATTCTTAGATTCGAATTTGAAGTAGAATATTCTCTGTGGATAGCCCTTGCCTCCTGAATGTGCTCCCCTCAGTAATCTATCAAAAGTGCAAATATGAGAGAGTTTAGGTCATGATTTATGATGTTCTCAATCTTCTCATAATTTGATTAATCTTAGTCATCTTTTTCTAAGACAGAAAACAATAGTGTATTTAATATCACTGAATATTATTAAGTTGCAAAAAGGTTGAGTTAATATATGGACACTAATCATTTATTTTTAAGCAAATGGTATAATAGTAATCATTAATAATGAAAGCGGTGTTTAGATGTCAAGAAAGAGTGTATCTTCTCAGATACATATTCAGTCCATTAATAGGATTTTCTCAGCATCTACTATTGAAGACATTGTTTTTAAAAATATATTCAAAGGGCAATTCAAAACCAGAAACTTCCGTAAGCTCTTTAGGAATGCAGGTACTTGGCCCAGTGTAGACCCATTGATTCGGAATCTATAGAGCTGAGGCCTAGAAATTAAAATTTTAACAAATACCATAGATGATTCTAATGTTTGAAAATCTCTGGTTCTCAAATATGAAAGTGCTCATTTTTCCAACTTCTTTAGTTCTTCAGCTATTTCAAGCAGCTGCTGGCCAGGCAGGGTGTGACTGGCAGACAGGACAGAACTGCTTCAATCTACATGTGTGTATTAATTTGTCATCCCTGCTACTCACCAGTTACACTGCTGGCCTCCTTGCTCAGATCTGTGAATACCATAGGGAGCAAAGGCGCAGATTTTGCTTAGGGTTTGACTTGAAACACCCAAACGGCTGTCAGAGGAACTGATAATGCAGGGACTTTTTCTTGGCAGCTAGCATAGCATACCCCAGAGAGTACTGCTGGCCCAGATTCAGTGTTAAAACTAAGAAGAACATCTCCTTATTCCCATCTCACTCCCTTACTTTAACTGGATGAATGAGTCACACCTATGGCTTGGTAAACTCTCCTGACCTGAACTATTGACCTTTTGTGGTTTCCACTGTTTGACTGAGAGGCAACTCTAACTCCAACTACTCTTCCTTTATCTTCTCTGCTAGTATTATTTTCTTTCCCAGTCCTCTCCATGTAGCTAGTTCTTCAAATGTTGTTCTCAACTCCCTTCTCCCTCTGTACTCCCTGTCAGGGACCATCAGTCTCTTTCTATAGGTTTAACCAACAACTCCATGTTGGTGATGCTCAAATGTTTATCTTTAGCTCCAATCATTTTAGAAAACCGAGACCCACTTTTCACTGCTATCAACATTTTCACTTCCACATCCCATTGTAACCTTACATTCTGCAAATCTGCCATGGAACGCATTCCCTTAAAAAAAGAAAGAAAAATCTGGTTATAAATCTGGCCTTTTCCATCAAGGGAATCTCTCCATCCTCCTGTTTCTCTGGTTTAGAAGTATTAATCAACTTTGACTTCTTTACTCCCGAGTTAATCACTGAATTGATTTACTACTATTTATAACAATTCTTCATAGAAATCTAAGGAATCCTGGGACCTTCTGAACACAGCAAGTATTTAACTCTAAAGGAGATAATACATTATAGTAATTACAAGTGGTACTTTGAAACAAGAGAAACTGGTTTGAACATTGCAACACTTTATGCTGCAGAAACACTAGTATATTACTTAACCCTTCTAAACTTCCATTTTTCTTACCAATATGAATTTATTGATATTTTCACCAGATAGTGTGGGGAACCTTGGAAGTCACATCACTGTACTAGAATCTTGGTATACTATGTTGGACAACATCTCTTCACTCATGGGGAATATGGATGAAGGCTTTATTTGTGATGAAAAAGAAGTAATAGATTTAAGATACTTGGCACAAAGTAAATGCTCGAAAATATTGTTTCCCCTAATGTGTGTTTTCTGGCCCTTGGCTAACATCTCAGATTTCAGGGGGCACTGCAGGTATTTGTTTCTTTGTTCTTTCCTTGTTTCTTTGTTCTTTATATAAAGCTGCCATATATAACTCACTTCACCTCTTTGACTTCCCTCCATCAAGATGGACTGTGAAGTGGGATATAGTTGCCCCATGTTCTCTGATTCTTGCTTTATTCAGGGAAGATTTGTCAATGCCTTTTATTTTATTTTTCCTGGAGAATCATTAAACAATCTTATTTAGTGGAGTGGTATGGTCAAATGTACAAGATAGATTTTTGTGAATTTTTTTCCCCAATATGAGTAGTGGGGGAAGAAGGTGAAAAAATGACCAGTAGGTTTCCTTCTTGATTGACTGGTTGGTTTAATGGATGTGCCACCAACTGAGACTAATATAAGAGGAAGAGGTGGGAAAGGGAAATAACTATACACTTATTTGGAAATACTAACTTTGAGGTTGTTGAATTTTTGGGTGAAGAGTTTAGTGGAAATTCAGATAAACTAATATGAAGCTTGGAAGAGAGGCCTAGGCTGGAAATAAAGCTTTGGGATATACCAACTTGAAGTCGGTAGTCAAAACTATGTTAGTAGTTTAGTTCATTTTTTTTTAAATACTATAAATTATGCACTCACAGTATACTAGACATTGCGCTTGGAGCAAAGGATTAAAGATTGAGTAAAACTCATATTACCCGTGCCCCAAGGGAGCTAATACTCCGTCAAAGACCAAAAAATCAAGTAAATAAATACAAATTGGAGAAATGTAATAAGTTGTGTGCATTGTGATAAAAAGAAATGCTTGACTCCCTTTAAATTGGATGAACAGATAGAAATCCAGTGTACTTGAGTGGGAATAGGAAGGGACAAAGAAATTTGGATTTCAGGCAAAAACAATGAGAATCATGAAAATTTTCATGATTCGTGAAACATGAGATAGGGGTATTACATGAAAAAAAAAATTGAGCCAGAAAATTTAAAGTGATTAATAGCCAAGTACTACTACTAGGGACTTCTGATCTTTATTTCAGTGATTTTAATCCAGGGTATGGATTATCTCCACTTCTCTGAAAAATGTCCTGATTCCTGTGCATTTCAATGTTTTATGTCTATCTTTCCATACCAATAAAAGCTTCCTACACCAGAGTATTTGTGCTGAAATTTTCCAACACAATGATCAGTTGCCAAGGGGTGTTCTTTCTGAACTCAGGTCCTGTGTAACGGGGTGTCAGCAAAGATAAAGCTTGAACTTCAGCAGCGAAGTCAGAGCCCTTCAGCAGAAAATATTTCAGAATATGATTTTCAAAATTCACAGTCATGAGCATTAATGTCCCAAAGGTGGAGAATGTAATTAATGATATGGACATTGATGAATCTTGACCATTAGCTGGGGCACATTAGTTCAGGGTGCAGTAAACTGAGGTACAAAATTATTTTCAACTTAAGTCAGAATCATTCATTGCGATAGAAACTAGCATAATAATGTCTTCAAAGAACTGTACACATGTAAATAATAATAACTGTAGCAAATACAAATGACGTGTTAGGGGCGCACAGGTGGCTCAGTCGGTTAAGTGTCTAACTTTGGCTCAGGTCGTGCTCTTGCAGTTTGTGGGTTCGAGCCCCATGTCAGGCTCTATGCTGACTGCTCAGAGGCCGGAGCCTACTTTGGATTCTGTGTCTCCTTCTCTGTCTGCCCCTCCCCCCACCTCGTGTTCACTCTCTCTCTGTCTGTCTCTCTCAAAAAATAATTAAACATTAAAAAATAAACAAATGACATGTTTAATGGGCTCTGTCACTTTTGGACATTTTTATATGAATCTCTCTCAAATACGTACTATTGTCATCACCATTAAAAAAAAAAAACTGAGACACAGTGAGCAGGAAATATGCTAAAAGTTCACATAGGTTAAAAGCAGTAACTCTAGGGTTTGAACCACAGTTGCCCAGGTTCTCTGTTTTTGTGTAAAACAATACTGTTGAAGTGTAACACTATAAATTGTGTTAGTCTTTATATTTTAATTATTGTCAGCTATTAAAGTTCAAAACTGCCAGATTTAAATAACTAGAGCTTAAACTTTTTTTTACTTTAACCATCAAAAAATTGTTTTATATTTGTGTACAAAGATTTATAAGATGAAAAGGTGATGGTAGGCTGAGAACATAGGACAATATTTTTTATCTTCAAATACAGTTACAACCGCTGTTCAGTTTTAAGTACTAAATAATCCCTTATCTTAAAAAACGACTCTCAGTGTTCAAGGACACAAAATTATTATGTCCATATTGTCTACAATTTTAGATTGATTTCCTGTCATTATATTGTTGGCTTAGTTTATAATCGGTTGCATGAGTTAGTAAGTATGACAGCTGCTTGATTTGGTGTAGGGGAAAAATAGCATTCTGATAAAACTATACCAGTTAGAAAAAAATCAAATAGTAAACTTTTCACATCAAAAGGATATAAGGAGCCCAAAGTACTTTAATGTCTTAAAGAGACACATTACTCATGCATTAGAAACACCTTTAGTTAAAACTTTATTTAAATAACTACAACAGATGTGTCAAAAAGCTGTAGTAAGAGCCCAGAGGGAAAATATTCCATTTGCTGCCTTGTTACTAAATTTGTGTGAATTTTCTAGAATGTTAGATAATATACTTAAGCATTGGTTTGTATACATATTTTAAACATGTTTTATTGT
This sequence comes from Panthera uncia, assembly GCF_023721935.1. Lineage (NCBI taxonomy): Eukaryota > Metazoa > Chordata > Mammalia > Carnivora > Felidae > Panthera > Panthera uncia. The sequence continues at coordinate 29,619,753 of NW_026057576.1, forward strand.
ATTAATATTCTAAGTTGAAATTTTTTATGGTATCTGAAAGGAGAAAAGGAACTTTGTTAATAACTTATTTTTTATTTAACTTCAGTTATTTTTATCAATTCTACTTTATTAGAGAAAATAATTGCTAACATTTACTGAGTGTTTCCCCAAGGTCATTGCTATACATGTTTGAAATCATATAACATTCACAACAACCTTATGAAACAGGTGTTTTTATTAAGTCATTATATAATGAGGAAACTAAGAAACAGAGAGCCTGGGGAACTTTCCCAAATTTGTGCATTTTATAAGTGGATGAGTTGAATCTAGAATCTGAATCTAGTTTACTTGTTTCCTGAGCCAGATATTTTAACAAATACATTAAACAAAAAAATAAATATGTCCCCATCCATCCTCAGGGGCTGGTGCAAACTTGTTTTAGAGAGGCATATTTAAGTTTTACAAGGAAAATCCAGTTTTAAAGAATAAGCACATATTTGTATATAGCAGTGTTTTTATTCTAGAATATGTACCATCGATAAAGTATTTTTTTCTACTTTGAAGACTTCTACTTAATTCCAATAAGTGAAAAGTGCTTCAAGGTTGATATATTTTTCTTCAACTCTGTCCAGAGGCTAATATTTTTTTTTAATTTTTTTTTAACATTTATTTATTTTTGAGACAGAGAGAGACAGAGCATGAACGGGGAAGGGTCAGAGAGAGAGGGAGACACAGAATCCGAAACAGGCTCCAGGCTCTGAGCTGTCAGCACAGAGCCCGACGCGGGGCTCGAACCCACAGACCGCGAGATCATGACCTGAGCCGAAGTCGGACGCTCAACCGACTGAGCCACCCAGGCGCCCCAAGAGGCTAATATTTTTAATGTTTATTTATTTTTGAGAGAGAGAGAGAGAGAGACAGAGACAGAGACCGAGACAGAGAGTAGAGGGGTAGGAGCAGAGAGAGAAGGAGACACAGAATCAGAAGGAGGCTCCAGGCTCTGAGCTGTCAGCACAGAGCCCGACACTGGGCTTGAACTCACAGACTGTGAGATCATGACCTGAGCCGAAGTCGGGTGCTCAACTGACTGAGCCACCCAGGCGCCCCAGAGGCTAATTTTTAAATAAAGGCCAGTACACCCCAATCTGTTTGTCAGAGTTAACCCTGGGGAGTAGGACTCGTATTGGGAGACAAAAGTGAAGGAGAACTTCACACGATAATGTTTATATTTTGTACCATTTACTTTTTTGTACTTACTGTTTTGACTTCTGTAGTTAGAAGAACTCTCTTCCAGACACAGACTGTGGAGAGTGCCACAGATGGAAGTTTTATTTCACAGATGAGAAAACGGATGCTAAGAGAGGGTTGGTAAAATGACCAGGACCATCTAACCCCAAAGTCCATGCTGTTCCCATTAAACTTGAAGTATTAAAACCAAAAAAGTAAGCAAGCAACGTAGGCTTAGAAATTCAGCCTTGGCTTCCATTAGTTGAATAACTTGTGTTAGAACCTGTGATTCCACCATGATTCCTGGCATAAGTTTTTAAATTTTTTTAAAAATGTTTATTTATTTTTGAGAGAGACAGAGACAATGAGAGTGGGTTAGGGGCAGAGAGAGAGAGACAGACACAGAATCCTAAGTAGGCTCCAGGCTCCAAGCTGTTAGCACAGAGCCGACGTGGGGACCGAACTCATGAGCTGTGAGATCATGACCTGAGCTGAAGACCGAGGCTCAACCCACTGAGCCACCCAGGCTCCGCCTGGCATAAATTTTTGAAAGGGAGGAACTCTGCTATATTTACCTCCATCCTAACACAATATATCACCTACAACTAGAATTCAGTAGCTACTGAACTTGAATGAATTTAACAGAGTATTTTTATTTACCTTCAAGGTTACAGTTCTTCGTGGATGTGTATTTGGGGATCTCTTGGCTCCATATCATGGTCCCAGGTCAGTAATCAGAGTTTTCCTTAAAACAGAAAGAGAGGGGCATGTGGGTGGCTCAGTTGGTTAAGCGGTTTCACGTCTGACCCTTGGTTTCAGCTCAGGTCATGATATCATGGTTCGTGGGTTCGAGCCCTGCATCGGGCTCTGTGCAGTCAGTGCGGAGCCTGCTTGGCGTCCTCTCTTTCTCTCCCTCTCTCTAGCCCTGCCCTGCTTGTACTATCTCTCCCTCTCTCTCTCTCGTTCTCTCAAAATAAATAAGTAAACTTAAAAAAAAAGAAAAAAAAATAGAGCAATCAATACATGTTTTTCAAAACTCAAACAAGGAATTTTAATAAACATTCAGGCAACCATTTTTGAAATTGGTGGGAATGGGCAGTGGTCCTTCTATTCTTCTATGGCACCTGGAATTCTTCATAGGAACTTCCAAAGAAGCCAAATGGCTCAGAGCATTATTTTGTCTGCTTATTTTTCCTCTTCCCATATCTCCTTTAGCTCTCTGTTTATCTCTATTGCTTATCTATAAGGCTCAATTTGAGAATACAAATTTTAATAAAGGAATGAGGATTACCACAAGGCATAAAATAATCTAGTTCCCTCTCCCTGTATTCATAATCTGAGCATTGACAGTAACTGAATGTATTTCAAGCTTAAGGCATATGGCATATTAATTCTCTCAGTGTGACTGAACATCAGAACAATGTTTCATTCTTAAATAATTGCATATGAAAGAAAATAAAATGTTATTCAAACAAACAGGAAAATTCACAATCTGTTAATAATGATCTTCAAGAAATACTTCAGCAGCCATGACAATTCCCACCCTAAAACTAACTTTAAAACCTAGTAGTTCCAGACATTGTGTAAGAAAATTTAAATTATATCATTTTTAAAACTGCCTAAGCATCCTACTTTTCCTATAATTATCTTCCTCTTTCAATATCCATTATCTTTGTAAGCCTAGGGTTATTCTTAAAGAATCAAGCCTATGGCCATAAAAATAGAAATGCATTTTTAGTAACTGTTACCATTATGCTAAAAATACATTTGGATCTATAAGATTTCATAATTTCAGGACTCTTTCCCAATACCAAATACCTTGAATTTCTTACAATTGAACGACGGAATGGTTTTACATTGCTTTTCTAATTAAAGCGCAGAAAGTTAATAGCTTTGGACATCTCTGTAAAATGAGTAAATGTGTACCCCTGTCTTGACATTTCCTCCAACATTGATTTGAAAACACTAAATGTATTTTATTTTGTGTAACCAGAGCATAAAAATCCACCTAGTAATTGTTTTCCATTGATATTCCCTCAGTGAGTTTGCATTTATAGGATATGAATTGGCATTTATAATTCAGAGCCAGTCAAATTATAGAATTTGTAAACTGAAGCTCTTTATTTTTTATTAGGATAACCTCACAAAGTGATTGGATGGCTTTGTAGAGCCTATTCACTTATCTCTTGTTTCCAAAATTGATTAAAGAAATAACAACTTTGCCTATAGAATAGAAAAAAAAATATCGCTTAAATGAGCAATTCATTTAGAACACATTTCTTGGAAAACTTATTTTGATTCTTTAGGACCAGGGCAGCACTAAGAAATCAACTTTACATGAAATATTTCAACAGAAGACAGTTTTAACACAAGGGTTCAGGTCTGGTCAGCAGGAGGGCCCCCCAGATTTGTGGTGAACTTAGGAACTTTTGACTTCACCATAGGTGTGGAAAACATGAATAATGCCCTTACTATTGATTATATGACAGGAGGAAAAAAGTCAGAGTAGTGCATCTGTGGGAATGAGATGAAGCTATGGCATAGGTCAAGCTGTGGATAAATGCAATATCAGTTCAACAGTAATATGCTCTCCTTTCCCAAGATTTAGAGTACAGACCAATTCTGAGGGATCCTGAAGCCAGGGAAGTGTGTATTGTATCTGTGTCTCATCACTTGCTCTAAATTGTAATTGATACATAGACAAAGCCAACCTGAAAGGAACTTGATGATCATTTATCCTTAATGAGAAGAGAAGTTGTAAAAGGGCAGGACAGAATAGTATAGGGAAGTTGGTAAAGGATAATTACCATAAATTTTACTCTGATGTTATGGTTGTTGATGGTGGGCAATGGTTGGGATCATCTCTTTTTTTCTTTTTCCTTCTTTGAGAGTCAAATAGGAAGGGCTCCAAAAGATGGGACTAGAATAATTACTCTGTTTAATTAGTAAACATAAAATGTATATAATACAGGATTCCAGCATGAGAATTGATGGGCTCTCTCCCAGAAAGTTTTGTTTTCTCCATTGACTGTGATATTTCCATATAGTTAGTAACTCTCAATCTTTGTCTTAAACCTTGACACTTTATTTTGAACATAGACTCTCAACATATTCAAAGAAGATGCATAACTTTGCATCTTCTCTTTCTCTTGTCCTTCTGTCTCCAATATTGGCATCGCCATCTCTTTGTCTAAGCTAGGACAAAATCAATTGTTCGTCGCTTTGTGATGTTATACTCCCCTCATCCTCCACAATGATGGGAACAAAGGCCTATTTATGATAAGTCTCTAACTTCTCCTTTTCTTCCTGATTGCTCTTGCTACGTTCTGTGTGTTCACTGTCTCTGTCATGGAGCATTGCATTTATCTCCAAACCATGTAAGAAATAAGAGCCAACAAGAAGGATGATGAGACAGACTCTCATAAAGATAATTATTTTTGTTTCATTCAGGTATAATTAGCATGCAATGTTATATTAGTTTCAGGTGTACAATATGATTCAACAATTCTATACATTTCTCAGTTCTCAAGTTAAGTGTACTTTTAATCCCTTTTATCTATTTCCCCCACCCCCACCCCCATCTCCCATTCCTTTGGGAACCACCGGTTTCTTCTCTGTATTTTAGAGTCTGGTTTTTTGTTTCTTACTTTTTTTTTTTGTTCATCTGTTTTGTTTTTTAAATTATACATGTTAAGTGAAATCATATGATCTAGTCTTTCTCTGACTGATTTATTTCACTTAGCATTTTACCCTCCAGGTCCATCCATGGTGTTGCAAATGGCAAGATTTTATTCTTTTTTATGGCTGAGTAACATTCCATTGTGTGTGTGTGTGTGTGTGTGTATCACAGACACACACACACACACACACACACACACACACACCAACCTTCTTTATCCATTCGTCTATCGATGGACATTTGTGTTGCTTCCATATCTTGGCTGTTGTAAACAAAGCTGCAGTAAACATGGGGTTCATATAACTTCAAAATTAGTATTTTCATTTGCTTTGAGTAAATACCCAGTAGTGGAATTACTGGATCATACGGTAATTCTATTTTTTAACTTTTTCTTTAGAATAATAACTCTGTTCAGGGTGGAAAGGAGACCTGAGGCAAGGAAATGAATTAATAACTAGTTTAACCTGTCACAGAATCCCCTTTACAACTTGAAATTCTATTAAGTCTATCAATGGAAGTGGTTTGTTGTTGATGTTGGTTGTTGTTATTGTTGTTTTCTTTAATTTGATGTTACTCAGAGTGATTTTAGGTTTTGTGACTTCAGCTTGAGTATTTTTAAAATAGAGGATATTTCAGATTTTTATCACTGTTTACACCAAGCTCTTTTGGGGGACATACAGCTATCTTTCTTGGCATCAATGGGCAGAGGGCTGATCATGACATCCCTTAGCCAATAATAAAATAATAACAGTGATTATAGGAGTAAAATACTTCTGTTAAATACTTGGTCTCTGTGTATCAGACACTCTGCTAAGGTGCTTTACACAATCAAAATCAGTCCTCACAGTAACTCTATGAGGTGTGTAGTATTATTAGTCTCATTTTACAGATAAATCGATTTTCAGAGAAAAGAATTAGATTATCCAAGGTCTCACAATTGGTAAATTTTAGAGATCCAGGTTTTAATGTGGGCTGATTCCAAAGATACCTTCTATAGTAGACAAACACTATGGAGTCATATGCCTGAGTTTTAGTTCATTTTGATCTATAGGACTGAAGCTAATTTATTAGGCTCTTTGTGCATTGGTTTCTCATCTGTGACATGAGGTTAATAATGTGTGTCTTATAGGTTTGGTATGAAGTTTAAATTAGTTAACATATGTTTTGCATCAAGAATAAGGCCTAGCACATAGCGAAAGGTGTATACACATTAAGTTTTATCATTTTATTGTCTCCCCTCCCATCCTATATTTGTAAGAAGGACATGGGGTAGATTTGGATACATTTAGCTTTTAGGACCTCTGTTTACTATTTGCCTGAATCAGGGGAGCAGGCATAGTAATGGAGTAAAGGCATTTCTGGTTCTCCAAGTGCACATAGGAAGAACAGAGGTTTTGACTTCTTGAGATCAAATGTTTAGCATGTAACCACATGTTTTAAAACAAAATTATATCCAAAACCACAGCAAAGAAAAATTGACAGATTTATTTATTAGAGTTCCCACTAGTATAATAGATTGTATACTCACTGAAGCACAACCTCCATATTGTTTCCAGTTTGGTCATGTGAATGTTTTTACTTTCTGTAAAAATTAAAATTTTCTTAGTTTTTTTATAAAAAGGAAACACACAACATGTACTATTATTTCTTTATCAGATGATAATATAGATACATCTTTAACAAATAATTTAACAGCTTAAAGGAGGTGAAACTGATCCTAATTAATGAATTGTTTCATATTTTTTCCTATAGTCTTTAGTTGTGACAGAGAACACCCAATAAAATAGTGAAAGGCAATCAAATTATCTCTGGTCATTTAATTTTTTTGAAGTAGTTAATACATCCATAAGCTTTAGTATACAAAAGTATTTCATTTATAGGATTATATTATTTTACATGGATGTTAAAAACCCTTGACAGTGAAAAGAATGTCATCCTGGGAGCCAGGAGACCTGAACTTTCTTCCTCTATTATTTGGTCATGAATGTCACTTAGTCTCTCCAAACCTCATTTTCCTCATTAGGAAATGGACACACCACCTGGATAGCCTTTCCTTGGGTTTACTAACTAATTCTTCAAATTTAGATCAAGTATCAGTTTTCTAATTTGAATACTATTGTTAAACTCCTAATTTCATCTGAGGTATTTACATCAGTTCAATTTCATTGTGTAATTATTTATTTCCAAATCGACTAATTGACTGTCGGCTCCATATGAAGGTAAGAACTATGTCCCTCTACTATAGCATTATTGCACATAGTAGGCTCTCAACAAATATAAGGGTTATAATCAAGGGTAGTAAACCTAGATACCTTTAGTCTATAGGTTTACTTTAGTATACTTTAGTCTGTACCTGAGATGGAGGACAGCTTAGAAATTAGGAACTAAGCAAACTGGGGACTATCTGCCCCATGTAAAGTTATTGAAATTTTAAAAACACTACTCATGCCAAGCAACACCCTTGTAGGGCCAAGATTTTCTGACTTCCGAGAGTAGGTCATTCAAGCACCCAAGTGCCAATAAAAGAAAACAAAACAAAACAAAATGAGAGCTGATGAGATGTGTTCTATCAGACAAATTAGTAAAATTTTTCTGTAATGTTTCTTACTGCTCTCTGATGAACAATCAGCTCTTTTTTCAGTAATCTCAATTGCTCTGCCATGGAACCATTTTTTATGAACTTGACCTTATACTGCTATCTCAAAGTAGTCTTATATCCCCATCAGTAACTGTATGTAAAGGATCCCTAAGTTAAATAAGGTTAATAAAATATCCTGACTTTTAATTGGCCATGGGATCTCTTTTAATGATGAACTCTTATGTATCTGAACATACAGCTATGTTTACAACTTGTTTTGCTTGGGACTTTTAAGATGTCCATCTTCTTTCAAAGTGCAATGCAGCTGTATGGTAAAAATTGTGCTTCTTGAAGAGATGGAATTGTGCTTTTTGTTTCTTTAGTTTCTTATTATGCACACATGGACTCACTGTGTATTTCTAATTTATTGTATATATACAATAAATACTACTGACTAAAATTGCGATACTTTTAACCTTACTCTCAAATGCCCTTCAATAAGAAAATTTAAATAACATGAAATGTAAATTAAAGCTATGAACAGAAAACTAAAACTGGGAAATATTTATCAAGAGAAAAACAGCTAGACAAAAAGAAATCAGTCATTCAGTGCCCTTGACTGTGAAACCCTTCATTTCTCATTACAAGAGTGGAGATAGTATGTAAAAGTATAAGTTTGAGCCTGTACATACTCTTCTTCAAGCTAAAAATATTCTTTAAGTACATTAGATTCCTTAGATAAAACATTTGTTTCTGCCTTGCATAATTAAAGTGCTTATGGAAATAGAAATGCACTAACCCAGAATAAATGGTTTAATTTTTTTACAACCTTGATCCAATCATGGAGAACTCAATGCATCATTAGCATCTTTTCCCATGTCTATTCAAAAAAGTATAGGCTCACTAGCAATGTTGTCACTGAAAGAAAACAAAAGAGTAGAGTGCATAGCTTCATCTTGTGCTGAATTTAGGGGTTTTTTTCCCTGTAATTTATGTTAACATAAATTATAATTGTCATTAATAAAAATATTTCCACTTGCAAAAAATGATGTAGAGAAATCTACAGATCATCATCCAAAATAAAGAATATGTGTTTTTGTGAGAGAAATCCTTAAAGATTAGAATTAAAACATGTAATATCTACATAAGACACAAATACCTAGTTTCACAATGTATGTTAAAAACTCTGAGGTCAGGGGCGCTTGGGTGGCTCAGTCAGTTAAGCATCTGACTCTTGATTTCGGGTCAGGTCATGATTTCACAGTTTGTGTGTTCAAGCCCCATGCCAGGCTCCATGCTGGCAGTGAGGAACATGCATGAGATTCTCTCTCTTGGTCTCTCTCTCTCTTTGTCCTTTCCCTGCTCACTCTTTGTATTTCTCAAAATAAATAAACTTAAAAAAACTTCCTGAGGTAAAATAACTTTGTAAGATATTTATTATATTACTTTTAATTCTAAAATATAACTCTCAGGCATAACAGAACTTTCAAGATTTACCTGAATATTTGAGAAATACTTTTTTCTAAAAACAGAAATAGAGTTTTATCTAAATATAGATTTATTATATAAATACATTGAGAAGAAAATAATGTCACAAATGAAGAATTCTTTATCTCTGTCTTACACATCCAATGGCAAATATTTATATTATAAACCCTAATTTTTTCAGGAGTAGATTTCTAGCTAATATTTTCTTGGATGTTGATCTTAACCTAATGAATAATTAAATGCTAAGCAAATGCATTTGAAAAAGAACTTTTGAAAATGAGATTTTAAAAATAATTCTGAATTTAAACTTCTCTAAAAACTGGAGTCTAAAAAAAGCATTCCATACAAAATTTATTTCTAATTATGTTAAATGCATATCTTTAATTACTCAGCGATTTTTGATAGCAGCTATGCATTCATTTTTTATTTTTTAATATAAATTATTGTCAAATTGGTTTCCATATGACACCCAGTGCTCATCCCAACAGGTGCCCTCCTTATTGCCCATCACCCACTTTCCCCTCTCTCCCACCCCCCATACACCCTCAGTTTGTTCTCAGCATCCAAGAATCTCTTATGGTTTGCCTCCCTCCCTCTTTTTACCTTTTTCCCCCCTTCCCCTCCTCCATGGTCTTCTGTTAAGTTTCTCAACATCCACATATGAGTGAAAATATATGATATCTGTCTTTCTCTGACTTATTTCACTTAGCATAAAATGCTCCAGTTCCATCCACGTTGCTGCAAATGGCCAGATTTCATTCTTTCTCATTGCCAAGTAGTATTCCATTGTATATAAACCACATCTTCTTTATCCGTTCATCAGTTGACGGACATTTAGGCTCTTTCCATAATTTGGCTATTGTTGAAAGTGCTACTATAAACATTGGGGTACATGTGCCCCTATGCATCAGCACTCCTGTATCCCTTGGGTAAATTCCAAGTAGTGCTATTGCTGGGTCATAGGGTACATCTATTTTTAATTGTTTGAGGAACCTCCACGCTGTTTTCCAGAGTGGCTGCACCAGTTTGCATTCCCACCAACAGTGCAAGAGGGTTCCCGTTTCTCCACATCCTCTCCAGCATCTATAATCTCCTGATTTGTTCATTTTAGCCACTCTAATTGGCAGGAGGTGGTATCTCAGTGTGGTTTTGATTTGTATTTCCCTGATGAGGAGTGACGTTGAGCATCTTTTCATGTGCCTGTTGGTCATGTGATGTCTTCTTTAGAGAAGTGTCTACTCATGTCTTCTGCCCATTTCTTCATTGGAATATTTGTTTTTCGGGTGTGGAGTTTGCTGAGTTCTTTATAAATATTGGATACTAGCCCTTTGTCCGCTATGTCATTTGCAAATATCTTTTCCCATTCCATCGGTTGTCTTTTAATTTTGTTGATTGTTTCCTTTGCAGTGCAGAAGCTTTTTATCTGGGTGAGGTCCCAATAGTTCCTTTTTGCTTTTATTTCCCTTGCCTTTGGAGATGTGTCGAGTAAGAAATTGCTGTGGCTGAGGTAAGAGAGGTTTTTCCCTGCTTTCTCCTCTAGGGTTTTGATGGTTTCCTGTCTCACATTCAGGTCCTGTATCCATTTTGAGTTTATTTTTGTGTTTGGTGTAAGAAAGTGGTCTAGTTTTATTCTTCTGCATGTTGTTGTCCAGTTCTCCCAGCACCATTTTTTAAAGAGACAGTCTTTTTTTCCATTTGCTATACTTTCCTGCTTTGTTAAAGATTAGTTGGCCATACTTTTGTGGGTCCAATTCTGGGTTCTCTATTCTATTCCATTGGTTTATGTGTGTGGTTTTGTCCCAATCCCATACAGTTTTGATGACTGAGCTTTGTAGTAGAGGCTAAAGTGTGGGATTGTGATGCCTCCCGCTTTGGTTTTCTTCTTCAATAATACTTTGGCTATTCGGGGTCTTTTGTGGATCCATACAAGTTTTACGATTGTTTGTTCTAGCTTTGAGAAGAATGCTGGTGCAATTTTGATTGGGATTGCATCGAATGGGTAGATTGCTTTGGGTAGTATTGACATTTTAACAATATGTATTCTTCCAATCCATGAGCACGGAATGTTATTCCATTTCTTTGTGTCTTCTTCAATTTCCTTCATAAGCTTTCTATAGTTTTCAGCATGCATATCTTTAAAGAGTTCCTAGAATATATCCTATAATTAGATGATGACAGTGAAGAAGACAAAGATGAAGATAGAGACAGAGGAAAAGTGGTGGTGATAAACACCAGAGAAGATGAAGGAAATAATAGAGAAGAACATGGAGGAAAGAAGAGTAGGGAAGAAAGTGGATCTATTAAAAGAAGGAAGGCTTCATTATTATGAAGTGAAACATTATTAGGAAAAACAGATGCCTCCTAATCTTTCATTTATTTACTGTTCTGCCTTAGTCACTTATCCACTCTACCATTTTCTTTACTGAGCAATGAGAATAATATTGCCAATTATCTCTTAAAAATATTTGTTTGTCTAGCTATTATCCCTCTATGCATGTTCCTTTCTAGTGTTATGTTTCTCAGGGAAGAAATTATCTAAAATCACTCACTGTGTCATTCTTGAATAAAATCTAACAATAAATCTTATTCACAACTTGGTAGCATAACCTTGACTAGTGAGCCTGTAACTAGGGAAGCAGGAAAAGTTTCTCTCTGGGATCACAGTTCCTCAATCTGCATGCCTTTCTGCCCTGAGCTGTTCCCCATGGAGCCAGTATGTAAGATCTCCCAGGCAATGCTATAGGTTAGTTTTGTTTGTCCCCATTGAAAACTGTGCTTTCATTTCAATTGACTGTAATGAAATAATCCCAAGATAATTCCATTGAGAGGTAATTAATTATCAATATTAATCTGTGACTCTTCTAGATGATTCTCTGTTTTAAAAGAGAATTTGTTTTAACCATCTTAATTTTTTTTAATGAGAATTTGAATTGTAGGCATTGTGTAAGATACATACTTACAGATGGGAGTCCTTCTGGAAATTTACAAATCATGAACATATCTCAGCTAATCTACTGACAACTTCAGGCATATTGGGCCAAACATCACTTCCACTTTTAATGACAAAATCAAATTGCTTTCTCCTCCTACTTGCTCGCTGTTTCTCACCACTAGAACGAGAACATTCATTCTGTCTTCAAATTGTTTCTCATATCAAGTTTTATTATTGCATGTTTATTTTTTAGTTCTACCCGATTTCTGCTGCTTCTCAGAGGAGACCATGTCTGTTCGCCCACTATTCTACTAGAATAGCTGAAGGTAATAGGCATTCAATAAATGCCTCTTAAAATTGACAGTGCCTGGGGTGCCTGGGTGGCTCAGTTGGTTAGGCGGCCGACTTCGGCTCAGGTCATGATCTCGCGGTCCGTGAGTTCGAGCCCCGTGTCGGGCTCTGTGCTGACAGCTCAGAGCCTGGAGCCTGTTTCAGATTCTGTGTCTCCCTCTCTCTGACCCTCCCCCGTTCATGCTCTGTCTCCCTCTGTCTCAAAAATAAATAAACGTTAAAAAAAATTTTTAAAAAAATTGACAGTGCCTAATTATATCTCAGTGATGAGGGAATTATAGAGCTATCACAATTTCATAGACAATATCCTTCCTTTGGTCAATAAAATGATGTTTTGATATGGGCAAAAGAAATAGCAGTTTGAGGGTTTGCAGAGAACGAAAGATACAAAGTTTAAGTCAGCTGTACTGACATCCTACGAAGTTAACAGAACATCTAAAAATGAATAAATAACCACTATAAACAGAAAATTCAAACATGCAGGTTGATTCTCAACCATTCAGTGACTAAATTAACATCCTCTGCCTTGATGCAAACAAAAATTAGTCTTTGGAAACTCTGGAGATAAACACTAAAATGACATGTTAATGGTTTAACATTGTAGTTCAGACGTGGAATGTACTAGTCTTTGACATCCCCTGATAGAATACCTTTATTCTTTTCAGTGACTTGATTTTCTGCCGCAGTTATTTTTTTTCCCTTCATGTCATTGCCAACTCACCTATTTCCATACACAAAGTAACTAGCCAATGTATGCTACTACATTTCCAATCTCACAGAATCCTAGGAGGTATTATTGCAATTCCTTTCTCTACCTCAGACATTGTGAAAGGCATTAGTTGTAAAGTATTGTTGAGTTGACAGGTCTGGAGTTGCTGCTGACATTGTAGAAAAAGACTTCCCAAAAGGTTAAAACCTACATTTTATCAAAGAAAACAGCAATGAAAGATTTGAACTATTGTGTCTTGAATTATGGCTGGCTGAGATACTCTACTGAATCACTTAATCCTTTTAATACCCGCCTATTTTAGCTTTTATATAAGCATCTGCTCATACAAAGCCTGCATCAAATTCCAAATCCAGGAACTATTAGAACTGCTTGTAAGACTGATGGACTGTGCTGTGAGCTGTGAAAAGATTCAGAAAATGAGGGAATCAGTATCACTGAAGCCCAGGAGGTGCAAGCACTTAGTTACCCGGACTCGGCCTTCTTGCTTCTAACTTATTGGATTTCTTCTAATACCAGACGGTTTCTAACACCTAAGAACAAAATGGTGTCAGGAAAGCAGATATGTTGATGTAATTATTTTTGTTAAGCTGCTAGGCCTATTGATTGAGACTATCATAGGAAAAATACTTTGGTGGCTGTTGTGCCACATGACTTTGAAATCAATTACAGTTGAGTTCATGTCTCATGTGACAAATCTAATGGAAAAAGATTGATCTGTTTAATGCAAGATAAGTACTTACTATTAAGGTTTGATTTTGTTATGCTGTGAGTAGGATAAATGATTAAGAATGGAGGCAAGTTGTTCTGGTATTGCTTTCCCTCTCAGGCCTTGGGCAGCAATGAAAAATGCCAGTGACTCCCTCTCACCCCCATTCCCAGCAAGGAAATGAGACCCTGAGAGACATAAAGAGGATTGAGTTGGTGCAATAAGAAATATTTTTTTTAAATCTTTTTCCTACTGAAGAGACAGAGAAAAAAAATCTAAAGGACAATGCAAACAAAAAGTCATCAATGCAAATCCAATTTTCTTTTTATTTATTAAAAAACTCTGCAACTCAAATTTGGAACATTCGATTCAACACACACTCACATCCACACTGTACCCCACACGCAAAAGAAAGAACCCATCACAGTGCATCTTGCTAGACTCCAAAGGATTATTATAGAGAATTACTAAGCTTAGAAGCTATGATTAAATGCCCAGTACTTCATGCTTCCCTGTATATAGGTTTTCACAAATTTAAATCTAGGAATATGAAAATGGACATTGGTAGGTAAAGTCAGCAGCTCATGTCTAGGTAAATAAATTCTGTGGATAATCTGTCTCAGAAGTAAAGGACTGAGTGTCAGCTTAAAAATGTACCTCTGATGTTGTATAATTTACACCCTCTGCCCTCAAAAGTTTTAGTACTTAATCAGTGAGTGTCATTTAAAATTTAGAAATACTACCATATTTTTATGGAGCTGTGACTTAAATATTTTATTTTCCTTTCTTGCTATCGTTTAATGATTGACTATTATTAGCCTTTCTATTCTATGTCCTTATTAATGCTTCCCATGATACTCCACTGCTTAAATCTTCAGAACATTTAGAAGGAACATGAGTGATACACTTATTCTTTTTGGTTATCCCTGTATTTCACTCTAACAAATTTTATGTAAGCAGAAATTTCCATACTGTATTCCCTTATCTAGAGAACAGTATATCTCTCTGCTAAATTTTTCAGACTTTTTTTGCAGAGAATCATATTCAGATATTGTTGTGTAAGCGAGATAAAAATGTGCAGAACAGAAATGTGAGGGAGTCTGCTATCCGCAGTATCTTCTTCTAAGTCATAGAGTAGTAAAAACTCTTGATTAGAAGAAGCTGAATAACATATCAAATATAAATGCTTGTGAGCAACCCCATCACTTACTTCTTCATGAATAAGCCAAGGAGACATTCCCTACCAATATATAAGAAAGGGCACCTGGCCACACATGTGAAATGAAAATCTTGCCACTTAGAAAAGATTGTATACTGGATAATGCAAATACAATTTGGATATTCATTAGGAATCCATGAGCCATGAAAAGTCAAATAACCACAAATGATACATTCTGAAATAAAAGTAGACATCGCTCTATAAGAAAAAAAAATATGGAAACATTAGATGAAAGTGAGTAGTAGTAACCAGTTAACTTAAGATGAATACAGGTTTACCTGCAAATGAAATGTGACAGTGTCTGAGCCTTTCCTCTGGTGTTCCAGAAAAGATAAAAATGAAATAATCTTCCTTCAACTTAAGTGCTGCATACTTACAGTAGACTGGAAAATAGAAGTGCTCTTGAGACTTATTATTCTCAATAAAGGTAATGTCAAACTGGATGGTCATTTAAGCATGAAAGTGATAGATAAGGAAGATTTTTTTTTAAGTTTAAATGATTTGTCTAAATTTAAAAATCCTTTTTTTGAAAAAATTTCCATTAAAAAGTACTCCGTGTTCTGATGACAGCACACACACAAAAAATATACACAAGGGGCGCCTGGGTGGCTCAGTCGGTTGAGCGTCCGACTCCGGCTCAGGTCATGATCTCACAGTTCGTGGGTTCGAGCCCCGCATCAGGCTCTGTGCTGACCGCTTGCTCAGAGCCTGAACCCTGCTTCAGATTCTGTGTCTCCTACTCTCTCTGCCCCTCCCCCATTCACACTTTGTCTCACTCTGTTTCTCAAAAATAAATGTAAAAAAAAAAAATTAAAAAAAAAAACATACACAATTCGAAGGGTTTGTGAGTGATCTCTCTGAATGATGCAGTAGTAGGTACTGTGTTCATATTTCAACGTGTGTTGCTCGCAAGGCACTCTGCATTTCCTTAGTTGGGCTCTGACTTTTCAGAAAGAACAAAGACACGTTGCCCTCTCCTCCCTTCTAATTGTTTGTATTTCCCAATTGTCCTCCTAAGTCTGCAATTTATAAGTATTGATTGAACTAATCCATTACAACTGAGTATCTTTTTAATGGGTAAACATTTTTAGCATGAACAATACTACATTAATTAAAATACTTATCCTGTCTATAGTGAAAGAAATTTAATAATTAAAGACTGTGTCTGTGTGTGTGTGTGTGTGTGAGAGAGAGAGAGAGAGAGAGAGAGAGAGAATGTGTCTTTGTATATCTTGGGGAGATTACTGCAAAGATTTTGTGTTAGTGTGAGAGCATTCACAATACTTGCAGCTTTCTGAGATACTGGTCCAGACTGAGATATAGATGATTGAAGTCGGCTCAGGTTTCCAATGAAAACAGGTATTATTTCAATGCTAGGACAGACCTTTCTCTCTTTATGTCTTTATAGCTATTGTGATCAAACAGAAAACTTACTTTTTTTCTCTACATCTGAATTTTTAAAAACTCGAAAAACCATGATTCTTTTGTATCAGAATCTCATAATTCCCTTTAAAAATTGCCCAAGTGGACTGTGTAACATACAGAGGGAATGAAACCAAGGATAAAACATTTGGAAGGATACTTGTGCTAGGAAGAGGGCTTTCTTGGGTTTGTGATGGTGGTTCATCCCTGGAGGGTCTTAAGGCAGGATAGACAATATCTGGACTAATTAGAATGTCGTTTCTTTCAAGTTTTGATCAGTTTGACTCTGATCTCTGCAAAATTCCTTTGTTCGCCATTATCAACAGCATCCTAGTTGCTCAAATGAGTACTCCTACATCATGATTGATGCTTCCCTCTCCCTGATTCCCCACATTTTTGAGACTACCTCAGGAATCTTTTCCTTTCTTTCCATTTCTCCTAGTGTTGGCTTTGTTCAGCTCCCATCTCTCTCACAGAGAGTATTATTAAATTGCAACTGCTCTTGAGGACCCAGATCTGTACCTTTCTATGTATGCTCTGCTGCCACTAGAGTTAACATGCTAAAATGCAGTTCTAATCTACGCAGTGGCCTAGTGAGTCATGGGTGAGGAGTACTCCTGACAGCCTGCGGTGAATTCCACACTCTTCACTAATGCAATCCAAGCCCCTGGATTCAGTTTCTCTGAATCCCACCCCCCCCTTTTTTCTTTTTCAATATACCAGTGGTAATACATAATTAAATGCTTAATGACACTCACTTAACAGTATAATTGAAAGTGAACGTAACCTGCGTTTCTGATTAAAATGGGGCTCCTGGCATGCACCTCTTCCCTTAGATAGATGAGCCTTGAATCATTCATTATCTCAAAGAAATGTGTGCTGTGTCAGTCAGCGAGCACAGCATTGCTGATGCAATGGGACAGGCCCAATTAGGGTAAGCAGGAGGGGAGACATTCAGACAGTGGCACAAGGTAAACTGTTATCAGATTAACTCAGCAGAAAAGGGGCAGCTGAACTTGGCAATGGGATGGAACAGAGGCAGGGAGTTGCCCTAGACATGGGCAAGAAAGGAGGAGATTATAGCTCAGACTTAGGGTTCAGGTTTAGAATTCGTGCTGCTCAATTATTCAACAGACAGACTAAGTGCAAGTTTAAGTGGAGGAAAATGCATGTGCAGTATTCAGATTTTTACACTCTCTTTGCTGATGAGTATTGTTTTTATTTTGAATTGCACATGCAGAGGGCACCATGAACTTTTCACTTCACCATTTCTCTAAAGGTCTTAACCTGCACCTACTTAGAACTTCAGCACAAGTTTTCAGGCCAGGGCTGTTGGAAGGTCAGGGACGCAGAGTCTCTGAAAAAGAACTAATTAAATTATACCAGCAAAGGTCAGGATTTAGCTATTTGAGCTGAAGACAGAGGTTAGACAGTCCAGTTATGGAGATTGGAGGGCCGGGGGCAAATATAGCCTTGCAAGACTTAAAGAAGACCATGCACATCAATATTAAGGACTGTGAAGGGTCTGAGGATTTAATGTGCTTGAAGGCTAACTGTTGAGCCTGCCAGTTTTATGGATGCTGGCAAAGACAAGAAGACTCCTGGGTCAGAGACAAAGGGTTTCATTACTCATAGTGATAGCAATAGTGGACCTGTGCCAGTTCACTGAGCCCTAGTGCCCACAGAACAACACAGAGAGGGCCAGGTGATACCTGTTCACACAGCAGGTTGAGCTAAAGGAGTGAAACCATCAGTTTAGGGAACCCCAAAACTATGAATGTGTGGTAAGCACACCTGACCATTCTTCTGGAGGGAGACACTATTCTGCCTTCCAAGGCCATTTGTTATACAATCAAAATTGGAAAGATACTCTGGAACAAAGGCTGTCAATGCCTTTGCTCACAGGATGCAAGGAAATGTTAGATACCCATAGAGAGTTGATTACCAGACGTCAACTAATTCAAGCCTTTGTTTTACTGTTTAAGAAACTGAGGCTCCAAAAGGTTAAGTGATGCTTCAGGGAAGCACAATCAGTTGATAAAAGATTTAAAGTTAGACCTAGATGCTTGGGTTTCAAATCAAGTTGATAGCACTGTATAACATCAAAATTTCCTCCAGTTTCTCCCACGTAAATCCTCCATCAGGTACAGAATAGACATATTTTAAACTTTGAAAAGTAATGATGATTGATATTCACTGCTCCCTTCTTGTTCTAGAATTACAGTGTTCGTAATGCCATTGTCTAGAGTATTTTGTGAGAGATTATTCAAACTGGGCCACTTCTTCCCCAATAGATTCAGAGGTAGACACAGATTTCTCCCCCAGAGAAGCACATAGTTCTTGTGTAGCGACCATTTGGTTAGTGACTGGGAACCTTACCCAGTAATATTACACCACCCAGGAGGATCCCTTAGAGAAGGAGCTCTCACATCAGTGGCAATGAATCTGTCAGGTGGGAGAAGGTGAGCAGCCCTTTGAATCATACAAAGAATGTAGAGATCTTTCGCAATTAACTTAACATCTCAAAAGCATACACTTTACTGGTAAAAGGAGCTGTCCATAGCATCTCAACGTGTTATTGTCAGAATTAAATAGTATGAATATGGCAATGCTCTATTTACAAAAATTCACCAGAGATTGTACTCTCCTGAAAATTGTGAGCGGTTGTCTATGCATAAAAGCTCTTTAATGACAATCATGAGAACAGAAAGTTGATCAACGTGTTGGAGTTGACATACTATTTTACCTAAAAATATTTTCTAATTGTGTGAAACTCAAAGAAAAAATTAATACAATAAAAAATACAAGAAAAAATGAACAAAACCAAGGTCATACCAAGACAGTTTTTAAAAAGTTGTATTTTTCACACCTAAACTCACTCTTATGGAAAAGAATGACTTCCATAATAAATAAACTTTTTATTTTTGTAGTATATGGGGCATATTTTATTAACTTGTCACTAATTTGCAAGTTTCAAATTTATAATGACCTAAAGGTGTTTTCTTCTTTTTCATTAAAGTTGCTATTTTTCTATTTCTGACATTTTTTTGATGTTTTCTAATTCTGCTATTTTTCACTTAGTCACTGTACAAATGGAGTATTTTAAAAATTCATATTTGTATGAACCATGTTAAATATCTTCAAAGGTCATGACTTGTTTTTAACTGTAAAGTTAGCATAAAATTGGAAAATTATTAGAATTTAGAATGAAATTGTGTCTAGGACATTGCAAAAGTGTATTACCATCCTTCCTAAAGCCCAGATTTTTCCTATTACTTTCAGTAACAATTCTTTTATTCTTCCAATCACCCAGATTTTGGCCTCACATATGACTGTTAATCTCTTTCTCTCTTCTCTGCTTATATAACCAGGGGTCATATCATATCCATTATTCTATAGTCAGTCAACTTCATTTACTAACGTTGAAACTGAGGTCGTGGGATGTTATGACCCATTAGGGTTATCAAAAAAGATCATGTCAAAAAAAAAAAAAAAAAAGAGGTTAGAGAGGGAGAGAGCCAAAGCATAAGGACTCTTAAAAACTGAGAACAAACTGAGGGTTGATGGGGGGTGGGAGGGAGGGGAGGGGAGGTGATGGGCATTGAAGAGGGCATCTTTTGGGATGAGCACTGGGTGTTGTACGGAAACCAATTTGACAATAAATTTCATATATATATATAAAAAAAGATCATGTCATATATATGGGGCTACTGGTTCATACCAATGTGGTTTGGCCTCCATATCTTGAATCCAGACTTTGCATCTTCATTTTCTGTCTACTCTGATACATTCTGGGCATCACTTCTCCATCCTAAAGCACATATACACGGTCATGGCCAAACACCATACAAGCATTCCTGTGATTTACTAAACAAATCCATCTGCGTTGGCATAAAATTCGAAGACTTCTATGGCCTGGTCTCAGGATACCTTGGCAATTCCTATTCCATCTTTTCTCTAATATAGCTCCATGCTTTCACACAACCTGACAACGTGCTATTACCTGTACCTTCCCATCTCTGAGATGCTATTCTCTTCACATGAAATGTTCCTCTACTTCATATCGAGCTGTCAAAATTCTACCAATACTTTAGGAGCAGCTCAGAGTTTTATTTGAATCCTCAGTTATGTTCTCTCATTTCCCTGAGACTTTTCATAACATTTTTGTCTCAGTCTTATTGCAACGAACAACTTCTTCCTTTAATTGTATTTACAGGTGCTCTTGTTATAGTCTGTCATCCAGCGATTCAAAAACAAAACAAAAAAAAAGAGTCCTGATTATTTTGATTGTCCATTGACTCATACTATGTATCATAGCTATAAGAAGTTTCTTCGTTAACTTTCCAGGAGCATTTTCCCCCTGAAATTAGTCCTCTCAAATCTTATGTTAGGTTGCCCCTTTTTCTCAACTTTTTTTGTGTATGTTTGCACACTGAAACAGAAATGAGCACAGCTCAGAAACCCGTTCTGTAAGAGGTGCTGCTTGTCTACCTCAGGTGTCTGAAGAGTACATCCTTACAAAAACATAAATAATATAAAATAACAGAATCATCTCTGGGACACATTTCACATGAAACCTGGGTACCAAACTTCAAAGGGTCACATAGAGTCAAAACTAAAAAAACAATCAGAAACTGTAAATGAGAAAGAGGTCACAAGCAGTATTGGTAACAGAAGTTGATATGTAGGCTCTAAAACCCCACTAAGGAAATTTAGAAAATCTCAGCCCCAAAACGCACTATAGCCAGAAGGCACAGGGAAGTGTCAGGTGACAGAAAAATCATGGTCTGAGTCTTGAAGGAGGTTGACAGAGACCCCTGAACACCTCAGCCCTATGTTAGCTACTCACTCTCACCATCTGCACGCACAGAATTATGTTAAAATTACCCTGAAAATTCAGAATATTAATTTAAGTATACTCATCGATTACAAATCATTTACAACAATCGTTAATGGTAGATTTGATGGTAATTTCTCAACTCGGCCTCCCAGGACATTGGAAAAAGTCACAGCCATGAATAACAGAGTAATCTCTGATGTGATTCTCACCAAGGTTTTCTTCTTTTGCCCTTGGATACATGTAACGTGCTGATCCTATTTTGTGGCTCACATCAGTCTATGATTCCCACTAATTCATACAAAATCCGGTGTGGGAGCAGAAAATGTACACATTATAATCCATTGTTTGTTACATTGCACTTCATCCAGCATAAGTCAGATTTGAATGAAGATTTTCATCAATCTGTGTTCTAAGAGTTGTTTCACTTTTGTTTGCTTACATAAAAATCCATGAAAACACAGGAAATGATTCCTTTGAACCAACAAAGTGTGTGTGTGTGTGTGTGTGTGTGTGTGTGTGTGTGTGTGTGGTGCCTGTGTAGAAAGTACATGTTTGGAGTACTGTGGGGAACAAGTTTTGTTCTGGAGCTACCTGGAAAAGTATTCCTCATTTGACAAAAGCCCTCTATCCCATGGTTTTATCCTGTGACTCGTGAGCAAATCTAACCTCAAGGGGACACAAGTGTAGATTAAGTTGCCAGTTTGCTGCTCCTTTGTCTTTGGTTGTTTGTTCCACCATTATCATTTGGAGATGTATAACTTAAGTGTTCTATGGGCTGCTACAGTGCACCCCCCTAACCATCCATGTCCCCATGATAATGATCCTTTCCTTTGTAACTGCTAAACTCAACTGTCTCTCAAATTGAGGCAAGGAATTTGAACCAAAAAAAAAAAAAATTAAAAGAATTCACTGAATAATGTTTTCCATCACTTTGAAAAATGTCACCCATGTTCAGAATGCAGGAAGAAGCAATGAAGAATGCAGACATGGTCAGCATGGGAAACTGAGTCAGGGCTTTAAATCTTTTACTTTATTATTTCTGACAGTATTTTACACCTTCCTGCTCTGAATTGTCTCAATTTTCAGATCATCTTTTCCACTGGCACATCAACTAAATGAGTCTTGCAGCAGCACAATGCCCTTTTCTTGATTTGTTTGACCTTCTACATTTTCTATATGAGGGTTCTGATGAATAAGCTACAGAATAAGAAGTAAGAAAATGAAGGACTTCTACCAATCCTCGTTATTGGTATTATTTAACTATGTATTCCTTAAGTAGGTTTGTAGGAGTCATAAACAGAATCTCTGTATTAAACATATTTTCACATTTCAACTGATTCTTGGCATTTATGTCATTCACGTTGTTTTTCCTCAACGTTTATACCATTTAATCAGTCACAGAAGAAGTAGTGGGTGGTTAATAAGTTATTTACAGGAAAAGTGAGGCAAATAAGAATTAATGAAAGACACTTAACTGACATCACTAAAGAGAACCTGACAAAATTTAACTACTCAATAGTTTTAATAGTCACCCACTTCATACAGTGTTACACTTTATTATTTGATAAATATAATTAATTTTGCTCTCTGCAATGTTTTAAAACTTTCTAGTAGAAACTTTCGCCATGGAATTTGTGACCGTATTTCATCTTACACTACTTATTTTTTCAAATGTATTTTGTGCAATAAATCTGACATCTTCGGAGCAGTTGGCTAGGATGGCCTATGATTTATCATCCAAACCAGAAAACTCACGCTGTTTAGAGTTTGAGGGGACACCATTAATATCATTCTGGGATAAGTAGTGTAAAACCACACCGCCCTGGGAAAACCTCAACCTGCGGACATCCTAAGGCTGCCATCAGAAGTAGAAAAAGGTCAAATGTATTTGACCTTTGACCTCTTGTGGCAGAAAGAACAACGGAGAAAACAGGGTCTAGAGACTAAGTCATTTGATTAAAACCTTGACTGTTCCAGGCAGTAGCAAGTTGATAGAGCTCACGTTCTCTCTTAGGTTACATATTTAAGTATCTCCATTTCAGACCACAGTATCTTACACATCTTGCATTGTATTGGAATCATTTAATGCAGTAGATCACAATCCCGTAGAGCAGCGCTGTCCGATATATTTGCCACTAGCTACATGTAGCTTTGTTTTTTACATGTGACTGTTTAAATGTAAATTTGAAATAATTAATATTAAATAAAATTCAGTTCTTCGATGTCACTAACCACTTTTAAGTATTGAACGGCCGCATGTAGATAATGGCTACGACACGAGGCAGTGCAGATTAGGAGATGTCCATCATTGCCAAAAGTTCGATCGCCCACGCTGTGAGGGTCAGAGTCATCATTGCTTCTTGCCTGGACTCCTTCAAATCCTAAATAATTAATGCACATTCACTTAAGCGTCCTTGGATCTATTCTCCAGCAGCTAGAAGATTCTCTCAAAAGGCAGACCTTGTCAGTTCACTGACCTATTAAAATCATTTAATGGTGTCTTTTGTCCCTGCCAGTCCCAGTGTGGTCTACCTCCTCTATCCCCCCCGCCCCAACTCTTACTGAATTAGGTCCCCTTTCTGCTTTGTGCTTCCAGCTCCACTGAACTTGTTCTGTTCCTTGCATCTGACATACTTCCTCCCTCCGTGGGTCCTTTGTCTGTGTTGTTTTCACTGTCTTGAATGCTCTTCTTTCTGACATGACCAAGTACCTCCTCCTACAAATCAGTTCAAGTATCACTTCATCGGGAGCCTTCCCAGATCTCTCTGATAGATTATATCTCCCCTGGTACCGCTTAAGCATCCATAGTAATAACCTATGAGTGAATGTTTATTTATCTTTGTACTTAAATTTCTTCCACAGTGGCCACCATAGACTAGGCATATGTGGAGCAAAGGAATGACTTGAGGCCTCTGGTAGGATCTACCAGTGTTACTATAAAAAGCTGTAGTACTTAATACAGAAAGAGGCAAAATCGATCAGAACACTGGTATCGATTTCCCGAGGTCATCAGTTTTCCTCCACTGCCTCTTGTTTCTGTTTTATTTGAACTAGAATTTAATAATAAGAGGATTTTTTATGTAAATGTGAACTAGAAGCCTGAGTTCCAACTTCAAATATTTTAATAGTTAATATAATAACCAATTATTAATTCACACTACTTGCTATAGGGAGGCTGTTGTGAAATGTCCATCTTCTGAAAGCTGAAATACAGTTCTCGTCCCAGGAGAGCAAGTCCTCTCTAGGTTATTTGATCTGCTACCAAAAGAGAACATTGCTCTGTTTCCCCCTCAGGGCTTCTGTCAGGCCAGTATTTTAATATGCTTGACATTTTTGACTTTACAGTTAATGTTTAAAAGAAATTGTAAATTAAATGTAAATGATTAATGGTGCTCAACTTCATAATTGTATATTTTATTTACAAGTGACTTTTAAAATATTTTTCAACAGGATTTCAATGATCAGCTTAGTGATTCATCGGTGTGTTTTATGTCCAGTAGCACTGGCCATCAAGCTGTAACCATCAAAGAGTAAAAAGTCGAGCAGAGAATGAAATAATATGGCAAATACTTTGCTAAAAATATTTATCCATACATTCTTGAGGATGAAGACATATTGAACTGTAAAAATTAGAGTAAATATAACTAAAAATAAGTGACTACTATTTAGATATAATTGAACTGTTAAAGGTTTCCATTGGGCATTATGTTTTGCCTCCTAAATGCTTATTAACATTTTCACTAATAGAACCTTTCACTCTGAAATAAATATGCAAGATCTCTAAATGCATGTACATGGTAATGAGATTTCTTTATTATAAATATGTTGCCTTCTGTCTTTCATTTTCTCTTTTGCTGTCATGGTGCCTTCTTACTAATACCTCTAGGTTTGATACACATAAATAAGGAAAAGCTCTCCTTTGTTTCTCTCTTTAGTGTCATTGGCGGCTAGTGTCGCCTTAAGAGTTCTTCTGGGCCTTCCAAGATGCACAATAATGCTAATGTTAACGGCTTCCATTTATCGAGAACTTACTAAGCACTTTTGCGTACACTTTTATGGAAACATTATGAGGCATATATCATTATTTCTCTTTTAGAAGAGGCAACGGAGGCTTATAGAAATAAAGCAGGCTTGAATTAAGTCACATTAATGGGAAGAGACAAAGGCAAGATTGGGACCTAGGTGATCTTGATTTTAGTTCCACACCCTCAGATATTAAGGTATACTGCCCGATAGTCGCACGGTATTCTGGTGAGGGAAATTCAACCTCTAGGATGTGTCTGTTTTTACTTACACTTAAGATATTTTATCATACAACTATTATTAATGTTTAGTAGGGCTATACTCCTGAGACTCGCTCAATGATGAATCATTAAAGAAAACTAAGAGGAAAGTTATTTTCTCTATTATCTCTGTGCCCTGGCAGTGAACCTCACTTCGCTATGGAGGATGGCTAACAGCATAGTCAGGCCAGATATTCCAGGTTTGAATTTTAGTTCTACTTTTTGCTTTTGAAACCCTAGGGAGAATGTTCTGCCTTGATTTTTCTGTTTTTAAAACGGGAACGTAATTATACTTTCCGTGTAGGATTGTAGCAGAGATTGTATACACAAGTCTTTGAAGAGTGCCTGGCTCATACTTACCTTGATAAATGCTGCCTACCAATATTACTACTCTTACTGGTTTCATAAAAATCCTGATAGCTGTTCCCATGAATCAAGTGAATAGTTTAGAAATAAGAATAAGAGTGACAAAATTTGTCTTGAACCCACACTAAATGAAAGGCAATACATTGGCATTTAAATACAAGGAAACCAAGACTTAGCATAAGCAGTTTTTAATTACCGATGGTGAAGCCATTTTATTCCCTGGGTTCGTCAGCACTTGATGACCGTGAACTCCAGTGTGAGATAAGGAATACCATCATATATGTGAAATATGCAGTTTCCCAATTTCTCCCCAGCTCCGTGGTTTGTCACTTGTTCAGTGGGTAAGTCTGTTTTTCTGAATCTTAACATCCTCCCTGCATGATTTTAATTATGTCCAAGCTTGTGAACTCCTAGGCCTATGAAGCTCTTCAGGGGAGGTCAATTAACTGAGGGAAGGTGGTTGCAGAAAGAGTGAGACAGAGGCCTGGAGCCATAAAAACCTCCAGGAAAGAAGAAACAGGGCAAATCAGAAAGGAGAAACTTAGAAGTCAGGTCAGACATCTCTGGGGCCAGTACAAAAGATGCATCTTCCATGAGAGGTATGAGGAGTATTGCTGCTAAGGCTCTGGTAGTTCATTCCAGAAGGAATGCTGCCCAGTTGGTCCACTAGCCATGGGGCCGAAGCCCTGTGCATTGGCAAGTGTTATTTCCCCATCAAGCATGCCTATGTTAGAAAGAAAATGTATTTGTAAGGGCCCTCTGATTTAAATAATTTGCTTGGCCAGCCACCTTAAACCAGTTTAAGCTCATGTATAAAGATTCTCAAAGCAAGAAACAGAACATCAGTTTTGTACTCACCAAGAGCTTTCAGAGAAAACTGACTTAGGGCATCCATGCCAAATTGTTAATAACAAACAGATGGCAACCAAAAAAAAAATACCTCTACTTCCCAAAGAAAATAAGATTATGAAAGTTTCTCACGTTTTCCTCTGATGGCCTACCTACCTCTCAAAAGCTCCTCTTTTGTTATTAGAGTGCTAGAACCCTGGAGTGAATAAGCTGAGAGAATCTCAGAAATAATCAAGAATCACAGTGTTTTCTAGAGGAAGGATGGTGACCCAGCGACTTTAACAACCTTTGTTCCCTACAAAAATCTACGCCTTTTTGGTTTAAACAAAGACATTCTTCCTGAGCCTAGCATTCTACATTTCTGTTTTCTGTCTGAATTTTTCTCAGGAGGAAGAGACAAAGAGCAAGCGTGTTTTATTAAAACTTTCTTATTTGTATCCCATTAAGCCAGTCGCCTTTCACGAGTTCATCTTTCTGTTTAGCTTCATCCTTGAGTTTTTGTCTTTCCACAGTAGGGTACACTTCCTACCTCTTCACTTGTGATCCCAAATCAGCAGTGCTGTTCTCTGTATTTCCAACAGCCCCTCAGCCCTGTGCTTGATTTGTGCTTTTGAGAGAGCTCCTTTGTTTTAGACAGAGTGCTGCTTCCTCTTTTTCTGCTCACCATTTGTTAATGCATGCATCCAACCAGCTGGCATAAAAAAAAAGTCTGTCTTTGCCCAATGCATTAAACATTATGATATTTTGCCCTTTGCCCCACTTTGTCCTTTAGCTACTCCTTTAATCCATCTCTGCACATCCAATCTGATGCTTAAGGGCTCTCAAGATTCATAATGACATCTTGTGCTTGGGCACCCTACTTATTTACAACATGCTTTCAGCACGTCCATATAAAATAGGCAAATAGCTCACTCCAGAACCACTTCTCATAATTTAGCTTCACCTTTATGTCCCCCTGTCTATGCTCAGTAGAGGTCTATCTTTTTCCCATTTGGCCTTTCTCCTGTCTGTGGGTCTCTAAGCGAGATATGTAGCCTGGCTCAGCTGCCACCATTCTAGTTGTAAAAATTCACACATCTGCTAGTTAGTCTCTCTCTCTTGGCCTTTTGCAGAGATGTACTTCGTAGAAAGTATATTTTCTAATAGATGTGTGCCAAGTTTTTTTAGTAACGGTTAAAAAAATTATCTTCTGATTGCATTTCCTCAGCAAATCATATGCCGCTCTATTTCTAAAGTTTCTAAATGAAAGAAATCATTTTTTAATGTATATGGCACATTATAAAAGTAATCGGAAGGATCTATAAATTATTTCAGTTGATTCTGATTTCAACCATTGTGAGGTAAGTAGAGATTCTTAAGTCCATTTTGTGACAGCGGATAGAGGGACATTATCTCCATTTTATGAAGGAGGCAGTTAAGTAGTTTATCCATAACTACACAGTTAGCAAGTTGTGGAGCGAAACCTAATAGCCAGGTGTTCTGACTCCGGACCAAAAGGCCAGTCCCATAGCAATGGCAGAAAAATATTCAGGTGCAATATAATACCTGTGCATTATTTCTTCCACATCTTTATAAATCTGCACTAGAATTAGGAAAGATAAACATCTCTGGGGGTACCCACTGCACCCACCCCCCAAATCTCACCACACTCTTGAGCTTGTCCCTAAGGCAGGTCTTGACAGGATAAAAGATAATAGCTCAACTGGACTTTGAAGCGTACACAAGAGTTCATTAGGTATTAATAGAAATAAGGAAAGAATATACATAACAAGTAGTACCAAGGAACCGCTAGGAGATGCATTATGAAAAAACATGCTTATATTTCCAAATAGAAAATCCATGAACAGAGTATGAGTCTGCCTTCAAGTAGAAGCTTAATTGCTCACTTCCCAAAACTCACAGGGCATAAAATGTTAGCCACAGGGGGATCCAGTCTGTGATTCCTTTTGTGAATTGTTGGGAATGTGAACAGCCAGAGGCATGGACAACTAGTTTTTCAGTGCTGCTTTTAATCTTTTGTCTGGGAAATATCAAAAGCAGACATTCATTTTAGACTGTGTTAAAGCTCCCAATTTTAGAGGGCTTCGTAAATTATAAAGAAGTTTACGTAAATAATGTCACTGGATCCTTATCATAACCTTATGAATGATATTATTATTACTTACTTGGAAGTCTGGACAGGAAGCATTTGAAGTTTTGAAATATCCAATGAGTTGCTTAAGATCACGTAAGTAGAGGTTCAGAGCTGGGCCTAGAAAATAGATATTTGGACGCCTTGTCTGGTGTTCTGAAAAATAAGCCATCCTGTGACATTTCTTAGATGTAAAATTTCTTGGAGGTAAAAGATAAACAAAAGATAATCAGAAAAAGAAAACAGCTATGACAGAACTGTAAAAAGGTCACGGTTTGTTTTCACTAACCCAAGATTGTTTATTCTCATACGAATTAGCATTTGTGGCCAGTCTTCCCTTGCTTTTTCTGTTGGCACTTCTCTGTTTCCCTCTGGATACCTAGTCATACCAAACCTTTTCTCCAGAGCCTTGGCTCTCCTCCTGTTTTTTGCAGCCTGATTTCTTTCCCACTGGATGCCAGCTGATGACTGCACACAACCCACGGCATTTATTTCTGTCCACTGACATGCACATCCTCATTGCTCTCTCGGACCCTGATTCTATGCATTGTCTGAGACCTCACCTTGGCTGGGCGACCATACATCCTGGCTGGTCTGAGAAAATCAGGAATAATGCCTGTTACGCTAGTGTAGTTGGAAATGGCACCTCCTTTCAGAAAGTTTCAACTGTTCCGCAGTTTCTCAGAACACGTACGGTCACCCTACACCAGATAATCAGATAAATGAATTTGTGTTCTTGAGAGAGAAGAGGGACAGTATCAAATAATTTTCTCGTCAGTGTCCTTTTAATAGCCCACAGTTGAGTGTATTCGAGGCATTTTAAAACTGAAAATGAAAAAAACATCCATATGTAACTTCAACACAGGATTTTAAGCTATCATGAAACAGATATTAATAATGTTCTTTTGAGTTATATGTAGAGAAGAATATTTTTTATGCAATTAGAATGGTTCCTACATTTTCAAATAAAAAGGTAAATGCCCAGTTGAAGGGCTCCTGGGTGGCTCCGTTAGGTAAGCAGCCAAATCTTGACTTTAGTTCAGGTTATGATCTCAGGGTTCGTGCGATTGATCCCTGCATCAGGTTCTGCACTGACGGTGCCAAGCCTGCTTGACATTCTCTCTCTCTGCCTCTTCCCTGCCTGCGTTCTCCCTCTCTCTCTTTCTCTCTCTCAAAATATGTAAATAAACATAAAAAATTTAAAAAAAAAAGGTCCATGCCCAGTGGAAACCCTTTCTGCCCTGGGCTTCTAACACATAGTACTCTACTCATTCTCTGTTAACTATATTTACTGAACATTGTCCATTTTCTTTCTCTTTCCTGGGTATTCCTCTGTTTTTTTAAAAAAAAAAATATTGGATCGGGTACCCTACAAAAGCAGTCCTTGGAGTTTTTTCTCTGTCTGCGTAGACTCCTAACATGGTCTCATTTGGTACTGTGGTTTTATAGCAACCCTATGCCAATAACTCCTTAAGTTCCAAGTTTTAGACCCAATTGCCTATGATAGCTCAGTTTTCATTCAGTAGATTTACTTACTTACAACAAACATTTCACACAAGTAACAATTTTTTTTTTTTTTTTTTTGGACTGCTAATAATTGTCAGGCACTGCTCTGTATGTGATCACGGGGAGTAAGAGAGAGCCCTTGCGCTCACGGTGTTCCCATTCTAGGGAACTCGTGGAGGTCTCAAACATGTCCAAAACCAGAACGCTTGAGTTCGTCCCCATACACACTCACACACAAACCTGAATGCCCCCATGCATCCCCTACTTCAAGATATAGGTGTACAATCTATCCAGTTGCTCAGAAACATTGGAATCATTCTTGACTCCTCTCCTTTTCTTGTACTTGAAATCCCATCAGCTTGACGCTTACCGTATACTCTTAAGCTCAGCATGCCTCGAAACATTCCACCTTGCCTCTCTAGACCAAGCCACCACCATTGATGGCTTGGAATTTTGCCGTAGCCCTTTTATTACCCTCCTTGCTTCCATTGACATTTGTTACAATTTATTCTCCAGATAGTGGCCACAATTATTAAACGCAAGCCAGATCCGTTCACCACTCAGATCCCACCCCCCACAATGTTCCATAAAACCTAGAATACAATACGACCCCCTTGCCGTGTTTGTAGCACCCTATGTGATACAGCCATGACCTCTATCAGCTCTCCTACTCCTCACACCTTTTCTCATTTTTCTCCAGTTATGCTGCCGTCCTGACTGTCCCTTGAACATATCAAACATAGTCCAACCTTGCAGTCAATACATTTGTTTCTTCTTAGTCTCAAACGCTCATCCCCCAGATATTCGCATGGCTCACAGCTTTTCTTAATTAAGGTCACTGCAGATATGACCTCCACAAAGAGATCTTCACTGATTCCCTGGACTGAAGCAGCTCCTCACTCCCTCACCCCCCCCCTGTCTATTCCCATCTCCTATTTAACTTTGTTCCTAAACTATCATAAATATTATACACCAATATTTTTATATTGATTTTCCAACACTCTGCTAGAATATTGCCACCATAACGGAAGAGACTCATGTGCTCCTGGCTTTCTCTTAAGCCCTGGAGAAGTGTAAACCATGCAGTAAGAATATCAACTAAGGTCTGATGAATGAATAAATGAATTAATTCAAGCAATGTTAATAATATCTGCATCACAGGACTTTACACAGAGGTGGCTCTGACATGAAATAAAACCCTAAGCTTGATGACAAATGAACATGCAGAAACAATTTCAGAGTGTCTTTTGACACCTTTCCCTCTTGTCTTAAATGATAGAGAAGGGCAGTTTTGGTGGCGTGGGAGCTATATAAGATTACATTATTATTTCGCATTTTGTGACCTGCAGAAGTTACTTGACCTCTCTCTACCTGAGTGTCCTCAAAAGTTTCACCTACCTCACAGAGCAATTGTGGTAACTGAATGACATAATATGCATAAAATGCTTCGAACAGTGTTTGGCACATTGTAAATGTGCACCACATTTTTTTTTTCATTCATGCTTCCATTTTTTTTTTTTTAATCCATTCCTTATGGTAGTTAGCAAGTGATATGCCAGAGTTTGCTGTATCCTCCTACCCCTGCACTGAACTTGAGTGACACTTGCTGGGATGAGGCAGAATGTTTTTCTGGTATATATTATCGCTAACTCAAATGCCATGCAGTTGTTTTATTTGGGGAGATAATGTGTGGGCACTGCTCTAATCCTGTGGATACAGGGCACGGTGTGGATTTAATCCTGACTGGTCCAGAATCCTCCTGCTCCCAGTGGATGTGAGACAATGGTAAGTGCTAGGTATACGGTTATGTGCTCGATGAATCCCTGATGAATCAAATGAGATTAGTCACAGTCTTTTTCTGCCTCCAGATATACAAACAGATGCAGAGAGGCTCACCATATGAGATTTGTGGCTTCATTCTCTTATTAATCTCTTTCTATTCTCTTTGTCATCCCCCCCCCCCCTTTTAGCTTTGGAAGCTTGAAATTGCCAATTCAGCTGCTTTTGGAGCAGGTGGATTAGCGGCGGTTTTATGGAACATGTGGATAACGGGGTTTTATTTGGAGGATGTTTAGATTTGTCTAAAAGAGGGACTGCTGCTGCTTTTACTGCAGCTGCTTCTCTTCTCCATTTAACGCCAGACACCTTAGGAAGAAGCAGTAGGGAGTCATGACAAATTACTTTATTCTTTTCATGTCGAACGGCAAGATTCTATAACAAACTGACTGAACTCCACCCTTTCCCATCCTGTCTGGGGAGGGGGGCGGGGAAGAAACCTGATGAAATCAGATGATCATTTTCATCACATAAGAGATGTAAAATTTTTAGTCAGAATTTCCACAATCGTCATTTGGAATGAAGCCATCGTCTATTTTTGTTGCTAATACAGCAGTAACAGCGGTGGTAACGTTAAAAAGTGAAGGACGTACGTGGAGCGAACGGAGACTTCACAGGTCCGTGCCAGTGCCACGGGCAGAATGGGGTGAGGGTCTGCTCAGTCCAGCCACTCACCAACTTCCACCTACGAGGAGGCGAAGAGTCACCACGGAGAACACAGCTTATCTTTCATCCTACTTCTTCCCCCCAAAAGGCTAGGGAACAGTGACAGCTCCAGGCAGGACCACTTTATAGAAAGTGATAGAGATTTTTAGGATCTACTTTTGACCCCACAAGGTGGGAATATCCCAAACCATTTTTCATTCAATAATAGGGGGCAAAATGACCCCAATGACAGACTAAAGTGAGTCAGTCTACTTAGGTTTGATTCACCAGACCAAGAGCTCCTCATGGAACAAGATTGTAGCCTTTATTTCGGTGTCTTCAGTACGTAGGATCTCATCAGTAAAGGTTTACTGAAGGAAGGAAGGAAGGAAGGAAGGAAGGTAGGTTCCGGTTTCGGCATTGGCTAGAACTCCTGTGTGATCTTGAAATCTGTTCACTCTTTTCTAAGTCCGCTGCTAAGATCCTTATTCGGGCCACCATCATCTCTCACCTGGATTTGCTCCCCCAGCTTTATACCTGGAAACTAACCCTTTCCGTTTTTATCCCGTACTTCTGCGCGAATCCCTGTTATATTTTCTGTACTGCAAAAAAAAAACAAAAAAAACAAAAAAAATTACATTTTTTAAAACGAAAATTTTATCAGGGCATTTCCCCACTGAGAACTGTCCAGTGGCTTTTTATCTCTTTTGGTTTTAAAGTCCAGGTTTTAGTTTGTACATTTGGCTTGTAATGCCCAACGTAATGCAGCCTTGCTAAATTACAACATTATCTCTTGCCACCATATCTGCATCCTGTGGTCCAGCCTTACTAAAAACAACCTTAATGCATAGATTTTAAGGCACATATTTTTTTTCACATTTTAATATCCCCAATATGGTGACCTTCAGTCAGTCATATAATTGCAGTGTTTTTCCTTTCGTATTGGTACACAAAATTATGATTTATTTTACATTTTGGTGTCAACCTAGATTTAATACACGAGATAGTATTTTCATCCTTGATTTTAAATTCTGGCCCTTGACATTTATAGGCTAACTCCCAGAGTATCTACCTGGTTCACATTCTTCTAGAGAAATGTCTCTTGGTTTTTATTGTCCCGGCTTCATAGAACATATATATCTCTTAATACAGTGTTTTCCAGTGAATGTTTATATAAGACAAAAAATAGATTTCTGTCCCCAAAGTTCAGTGAAATATTTTTTTAACAAATGACTTGCAGGAAAATTCTTGAGTTACCATCCAAACACAGCTGCTAGAATGCCAGAGTAACTTTTATACAAACCGAAAAGTGTACCAGATGTCACAGAGGGTATTTGCTCCTTGGAGACTGCTGCCAGGAAGAGGTGTATCTAGAACAGTGTCTTCTTGGTGTGAACAGTTCTGTGTCGTTATATGCCTGTCCTGAAGGTGTTTCCACAGAGGCTCTCCTATTTACCCCTTGCTCTTGCATAGATTTTCTGATAGCATTGATGTATGTCATGGAGAAGCAAAGAGACTGAAAAGATGATAAAAAGAGATGTTGCTCCACATACAAAACTGCATGGATAATATGAATAACCAACCATATTGAAACCCTCTTGGGGCGCCTGGGTGGCGCAGTCGGTTAAGCATCCGACTTCAGCCAGGTCACGATCTCGCGGTCCGTGAGTTCGAGCCCCGCGTCAGGCTCTGGGCTGATGGCTCGGAGCCTGGAGCCTGTTTCCGATTCTGTGTCTCCCTCTCTCTCTGACCCTCCCCCGTTCATGCTCTGTCTCTCTCTGTCCCAAAAATAAATAAAAAACGTTGAAAAAAATTAAAAAAAAAGAAACCCTCTTAATTGATGATGAGAAAGTTTACAACATTTTACAATGTAAAAAGATTTTTTATGATGTAGTCATACCTCTTTGTTTTAGTTATATTTTAGGAAATTGCTTGAAGATTTGGGGTTGCGTTGTTCAGTAGATTGTTCATTCATATCCTCTTGAAATGGTATAGAGCCCTACCTTTACCATGACCTCATCGTGTATGGACATAGACAAGTGACTTGCTTTGGCCAGTGGGATGATAGTAACTGTATGGCCAGCAGAGGCCTGCATGTGCTTGTGTATTTTTTTTTTTTTATGTTGTGTATATTATAATGATGTTTAAGCATCTTAAAAAGCTTTCTGGCTGGGGTGAGACTGTATCTCTCTGGGCTTGCCAATTCTCAGAGATAGCAAAGAGCTCAGCCTGAAGCATGGCTTTGATGTGTAAACTAATCAACCTGCAGGCTATATCATTTATCTGGCCCATACTTCCTACAAGGCAGTATTCCTCTGCCTTAATCACCCCAGGGCTATGTACCAGGCAATTAGACACCCCTCCTGTAAATTTAGAGCTGGTCAAAATACTCACACTGGCCCATCCTAAACTGTCTACCCTGCCCTAGTCTCAGTTTTTCCCTTGTTCCCACTCTCTGCCTCCAGACCACCCTCAGGCTCTCGACTGTGGCCCTTCATGGCAAGCTGTGCGTCCTGTTTCTAGGACCTGTGATGTAATAAAAGTTTGTTTCCTTGAGTCTCTCCTCTGCCCCTTCTTGCACGTACACTTTCCTGACCATCACGTGTAAGAAGGAACAGCTTATGGCATGATGTTGGGCTTGGTCTCTGGTGCTGCTCCCTTTCTTCGTGAAAAGATCATGCCTCCGGTAAAGCCGATCTTTGAAGAGCAATGAAACCGTGATGCAGGCTGGGACTGACCCCGCAGCCTGAACCTAGGCCTGTCCATCCAAGTGCAGATTAGCCAAACCCTGGTTTACACGTAGATACGTGTAAGCCATAAATGCTTATGTTTGTAAGTTAACAGGTTTGGGGATAGTGTTATGTAAAATTGTTGTGGAATAGCAGCTAATTGCGACTGTGTAAGACATGATTTAATAATGTAAAAGAGGCTCTTGGCTAGAGATTTTTGTTCATAGCCTCCATTTTTTGGAAAGAGCTACTGATATTAAGCAGAGGATAGACCAAACCATCTCATATTCTTGCTATCAGCTTAAGTGACTCTAATCCTTTATTTGTTTCTTTATCTCCCAGTCACTTAACCTGGGCTCAGGGCCCTTTGCTAGTCTTCTATGGCACCTTCTGTCCTCCTGTATTAGAGCATATACACATGTTAATCTAGTTGCTATTTTTTTTTTTTTTATTCATTTTTGGGACAGAGAGAGACAGAGCATGAACGGGGGAGGGGCAGAGAGAGAGGGAGACACAGAATCGGAAACAGGCTCCAGGCTCCGAGCCATCAGCCCAGAGCCTGACGCGGGGCTCGAACTCACGGACCGCGAGATCGTGACCTGGCTGAAGTCGGACGCTTAACCGACTGCGCCACCCAGGCGCCCCTCTAGTTGCTATTTAAACTGTTCGCTAGAATCTCACATGCTCGAAAGATAGGAACAATTTGCATTCCCACCACTCACCATGAGGCCTAGCACATAAAAGACTCTTACAAATCATTTGCTGAAAGAGAGGCACCTGGGTGGCTCATTTGTTTAAGTGTCTGTGATTCTTGGTTTTCAGCTCAGGTCATGATCTCACAGTTTGTGAGTTCAAACCCTATGTTGGGCCCCACGCTGACAGTGGAGAGCCTGCTTGGAATACACGCTCCCTCTCTCTCTGCCCCTCCCCTGCTTGTGCTGTGTCTCTCTCTCAAAATAAATAAAACACTTAAAAAAATATTTGCTATAACTAATTATCTCAATTCTGTCTCCAAAGAATATGTAACTTTGAACAAGATACTTTATGGTTTTAGAACCTTTTTTTTTTTTTTAATGATGGGGTAGGTCTAACTTATCTCTAAGGTTCTATAATACATGTACGTGTGTCAAGTTTCAAAAATCATTTAACCATGTAAGTTTGTATAAACCTTTATGAGAAAATGATAAAACATGAAATAAAAACAAGATTCCCACAATAAGGTAAATCTCTTATATTTAGCTATATTTTCTCGCATTACTATTACGTATGTATGTGCATATGTGTATATATTCTTTTCTTACATTCATTTTCATGAATAAAAATGAATTTTTATATCATTAAGATCTCATTCTACACATATGTTTGTATCTCATGTTTCATTTAAGACTCTATGATGTTCTAATACTTAAATAGAATGCTTTAGTTCATTGAATTTCAATTCTAAAAAAAATGATAGCTTTTAATATTATGCATTTTTCCACTAATCGTAGTTTTGGCTACACCCCATTAGTCTTGGCATGTAGTCTTTTTCTATTGCATTTTTTATAAATTTGTTCATCTGTTTATTAATTTAGTAAGTTAAGCACTCACACTATGCTAGTGTGTTCAGTATGGTTTTAAGCACTGGAATCCCAGCTATGTACAAGAGAGATAAAAGTTTTGTCTTAAAATAACAAAGTTTCTAGTATCTGTACACTATATGATGAACTATAGCTTGAACAAGAAAACCAGGCCTCACGTGCCTATGTGTAAACAATCATTCCACCTTTCTTTTCTTTTCTTCAAGTTTATTTATTTATTTTGAGAGAGACAGAGACAGTGCGAGTGGAGGAGGAGGAGGAGAGAGAGAGAGAGAGAGAGAGAGAGAGAGAGAGAGAGAGAGAATCCCAAGCAGGTTCCACTTTGCCCCAGCACAGGGCTCGAACTCACGAAAGAGCATGACCTGAGCCAAAACCAAGAGTCTGATGCTTAATAGACTAAGACACCCAGGCGCCCCCTACCTTTCTTTTAAAGTGTCAAACAAACTTGAGCTCCCATCTGCTGGTTTGAAGAACTATGTCTCTGTGTATTAAAGAAGTTTTTCTAGGTTCCCATAGCTCAGGTTCTAATGAACAGGTATTAAATTATTTTCCCAGGGACCTCCACAAGAAGCCATTTACTGCTGTGGTCAGTTGGCCTCTCAAAGCAATTTACGTTATCAAGCCACAACACTTAACATTGGAGTTGAAAAGAAAATGGTCACTTAACAGCGTTTTATCCAAGAACAATGGATACTTTCCTTTCTTTACATCTGTGTAACTGGAGAGCTCCCTCAAATTGCTTTCACAAAAGTGAATTTAAGTTACAATTTGAAGAATAACTGCCTGCAACTTTAAAATGGCAGTTTTCTTCAAACTTTTCCTATTATTTGAAAAAAAATCTTAAAGAGACAGAAGCTAGGGAGATACCACTTTATGGTAGTTTAGATTTCTTTTCTGAACTGTAGTTATTTTGGAACCCCAGTGTTTTGGTTTTTAGTGGTTTTATTTTTAAAATATATTTCACTGTGGAAAGCAAAGATCTGTTATATGGACAATTATTTTTAGTGTTCTATACATGCTTGAAAATTTGCCGATGGGGTAAAATTATCAGTATCCACCCATAAATTCTTATGTGAGGTAGACGCTATAGACCAGAAAGCTAGATCGTCGATGTGTGTTCATGATGCGTATGCTCATGTTTCTTCTTGGGGAAGAAACATACGGATGTCTTTAATTTAGTTTGAAGTGTATTTAACAATTAGATTGAATAATGGATTGATAGAGGGATAGATAGATGGGTGGATAGACAATAAAGCAACTGAGTGAAAATTAGTGAAAAATTCAGATTGTGGGTTTATGAGTATTTACTTGAAAATAGACTAGAAGGGGTTCCCGGGTGGCTCAGTTGGTTGAGTGTCTGACTTCAGCTCAGGTCATAATCCTGGTTTGTGAGTTTGAGCGCACATGGGCTCACTGCTGTCAGCACAGGGCCCGCTTCAGCTCCTCTGTCCCCTTCTCTCCCTGCCCCTCCCCACTTGTGCTCTCTCTCTCAAAAATAAGTAATAATAATAAAAAAAAAACATTTAAAAATATATACCTTAAAATTCTTTCAGGTTTGCAGTATATTTTAATTTTTAATAATAAAATGTTGAAAAGATGAGTTGGAGAAGTTGACAGCAACTTCTGGTAGCAAGTGCAAGTGATGGTAGTAGATTAGTTTACTGATCTTCGAATTAGAGCCCAAGTATCCTCATCTTTTGTTCCAGTTTGGCCCTTGGATGAATCACCTCAGCTCTCTGGGTCTCAGTTTCTACATCTACGTTAACAATAGATTCTCAGTAAATACTTGTTGAGTTAATGTTTAATAGACTAATCTGAAAATGAAATGAATTAGATGATCTTTCTGGTTTCTTTTAGGTTTTCACCCATATGACTAATTTTTAGTGTGGGTATATCAGCTCACGCATTTCCGCCATGATTTAAAATATTTTAGCAATTTGTGTATGGTGTATAATTATGTAAATTCTTTCAGTATTATATACTTATAATTGATGAACTAAAATCTCTATTTACAAATTAATGATAGATCAGAAATAAACCCCTGAAAAAGGCACATAAATTTTAAGTAAGTTTAGTAAGAAAGTCATTGTCAAACATAGCAAGAGAGTTACACTGTTCTTTTCAATTTTCCCCCAATTTAAAATGTGTAAATAAATGTACATATGCTTACTAAAGTTTAGAGTTTAGATCTAACACTAGCTACTTTGAAAGACGCTGTTCCATTCAATATAACACATTTTTGTGCTGAATTATAAGCATCCCTATTACTAGTTGAAGTATAAGTTGTTAAAATACCCCTCATAACTTATCTGGTTTGAGTGGCAATGACATAGCAGTGGATAATGCATAAATATCAAGCAACTCCTTTGTTAACAGCTGTGTTCTAACTTACTGACTTTCAAGCTGGGTAGAAGAAAGAGATAATTGTGACATGACACCCATAAATCGCTATAACATTATCTTCGGTATTGAACTAATGATAACCAAAAAAATTCCATTTTTATCAGACACCCAGGGTGCACAATAAAATATTCATTTACCTTACACTGCATATAAAGCTGTTTCTTTCATCACTTTGTTTCTTATATAGGATTCTGTAATGTGGTTCCCAGTACATTAAGCACCAATGTAATTATTATCCTCCTTGTGTACAGCCATCTAAATTAAATACCATTAAATGAAATGCTCTCATAAATACTGTATATCTTTATAGGACTATTATCTACATTTTCTCAAAATACTGTGCTCAATTGGTCCATTGGAATTAGTGTTGTGTTCTTACAATAATGTGGATAAGCCTGAGGCTTCATCCAGGACGAAGATGTGTATGGCATCCAATGGCTCTGAATTCATTGGAACACACAAGATTTCTTTGGGACCATCGTCTCAGAACCATGCCTCTTATACCCTGCTCACTTCTCGTTGTGCATCTTCTTTTTATATTTACTTCTTTGAACCACTCTCAGCAATGATCCTTTAGAAGAGCTGGACTCTTAAAAATATCTTTGTGCTGTTAGCATTTTTCTCTGCGATACAGGCATTTAGCAAGGTTGCCAATGCTGAGGAAGTTGCTATGAAGGAGCCATGACACTGAATTAACATAGTGATTACCAAATTTGTGTGCACATTAGAATCCTCTGGGAATATTTTAAGATGTTCCAAATCTTAGGACATACCTCAAGTCTCTCTAGTGATGCACCAAAATCGTTAGTATTTTTTGAACCTCCCCAGGTTTTTCCAATATGTAGACAAGTTTGGGAACAATCAGGCTAGCAGTAATTATTCAAAATCTACAGAAAATATGTGTTCATCCAGGGCAGACACTGAGGCTATTTCTATATCTTGACAGATGAAATGGACGAAGAAAATGTGATACAGAAAAACAATAAAAAAAATGTTATATGTAATGGAATATTATACATTCTTAAAAAAAAAGAAGGAGATCCTGCTGTTTGCCACAACAGCATGAATGGACCTGGAGGGCATTATGCAAACTGAAATAAGCCAGATAGAGAAAGACAAATACGACATGGTATCAGTTACATGCGATACCTTCAAAAAAAAAAAAAAAAAAAAAGTCAAATTTCTCAGAAAGTAAAAAAATGTTCACCAAGGGCTGAGGGATGGGAGAAATGAGAATTTGTAAAAAGATCCAAACTTTCACTTATACGATGAATAAGGTCTGAGGATCCAAAGTATAACATGGTGTCTATAGTTGATAACAC
Source organism: Panthera uncia (assembly GCF_023721935.1). Taxonomy (NCBI): domain Eukaryota; kingdom Metazoa; phylum Chordata; class Mammalia; order Carnivora; family Felidae; genus Panthera; species Panthera uncia. Next base: position 29,660,554 of record NW_026057576.1, read on the forward strand.
TATACTGTATAATTGAACTTTGCTAAGAGAAAGGCGCTTAAATGTTCTCAACAACAACAAAAGATAAATATGTAAGGTGATGGATGTGCTAACTAACTCAGTGAGGGGAATCCTTTCATGATGTATACATTTATGAAAACATCACATTGTATACTTTAAATATTTTATCATTTTATTTTTCAATTATACCTCAATAAAGCTAAAAAAAAGGAGAAGGAGAAGGAAGGAGAGAAGGAAGGAACAAAGGGTAGGGGGGAAGAAAAGGAGGGAGGCAAGAAGGGAAAAAAAAAATGCTACAGAGGTTAGTTGAGTTTTTCCATTTTTAGGAGGTAAAATTTAAGGATAATACAAATCTTAAGTCAGTGTTTTTCTTCTGTAGATAAAAGTTTAAAGCTAAGTACATTGGAAGCCACTACTTCCCCCTTGAGGGTTTAATTGCTTAGCAATAGCCATCAAACTATATATATGTAGCTATTTGGGTATTCTGAAAGTAACAAGCTGTGAGATATGAATAATAGTTTCAGTAGGTATTTAGTAAAGATTATGTTGGGAAACTTTAATACGTATATGTATATGAAATTGTGTTAAGACTTGTTTCCAAAAAAGGAGATTGAGCGTAAGAATTTACATAGTAGGTTGTATATTTTAATACAAGCAAAGATGCAAGGCGTGAAATTTTGCTTTGTTGCATACGTTTTCATGATTTAGTCAGAGCTATACTGATTTTTGGAATTCAATCAGAATTTCCCCATTTGATTAAGTTACTAAGCAGAGGAAAGTCTACTGGAAATGCTACTGTATGGTTAATGTTCGATATATTTTCTGATTACAATAATGATATAGGACACATTTCTATATAATTTTATTCAAAGTCAAACCAGAGATCGGAGGTTAAGCACATTATCACCCTATCCACTGCTGGCCATTACAGTTCTAATTGTCAGTCATGCTCACCATTGTATCCCCTTTCCTCTGTTTATTCTATCCTGGTAAATGTTAAATCCATTCAGGAAAAAAACCACATTTAGAGGGTACGATTTTCTACAAAAAAATGTAAATTATATTGTTACTGTTTAAAATATTATTAGAAAGAAACATCCAGACATGATGTGTGACATGAGGGGGGAAAAAAGGCTTTAGTATCTAAATTCTGGGAGAATTTAGGAATTCTAGACATGTTTAAATAAACAGACATTTACATGGACAGACAAGAAGATGACAGTATTATGTGGTCGGTCAGAATATAGTGAAATGCCCTTGAATGTTTAATATAGAAATTTGCCTGTGTTATAAATTCAAAAGAAATATGGGGTATATGTAAGTTTTATGTATTTATGTGAGAGAGAAGAAAACAAAAGTTCTATGTTGATTGTGAATATTCTTGAATTGAGTATAGATCAAGTAATTCTGTAAATGTTTTTGTTGACTTAGTCTTGGCATATGTTCTCAATTTAATGACTACCGTTTTTTTTTTGTTTGTTTGTTTGCTTGTTTGTTTAACTTAACAACTCACACAATTGCAAAAATTGGGTCTTTGAAAGTTTCAGGGACCTTAAGAAGTAAAATAACAGAGATCCCACTGTTGGTTGTCCTAGGACAGACCAGATATTTTAGAACATTCAGAGGTACAAACTGAAGGCATATCCCCTCATCGATTTAAGGGATTAGGTTGAACTTTTTATATTTTGCTTCCTTCCTCTATAGATAAAAAGCAAAAATTGTAATTTCAGTCACCTCTCATTTGAACGAAAAGGAGTCAATATATTCATACGAGCAGTTAACAGTCTTATCTATGCATGTGTTTTGTTCTGCACATTTAAAATATTTTAAATTATTTGCCAACATTTTACAAGTTAAAATTATCACAATATTTTGAAACATTTTTAAATTAAAAAATTGGCAGATCTTATGGGCTCCTGGGTGACTCAGTCGGTTAAACGTCCGACTCTTGATTGCAGCTCAGGTCTTAATCTCATGGTTCATGAGATGGAGCGGGGAGCCTGCTTGGGATTCTCTCTCTTCCTCTCTCTGGCTCTCTCCCTGATTGTGCATACCTGCTCTCTCTCTCTCTCCCTCTCTCTCTTAAAATAAATGAATAAACATTTAAAAATTGGAAGATTTGGGGCGCCTGAGTGTCTCAGTCGTTTGAGAGTCCAACTTCGGCTCAGGTCATGAACTCTCAGTTCGTGAGTTCAAGCCCCACATCAGTCTCTGTGCAGACAGCTCAGAGCCTGGAGCCTGCTTCAGATTCTGTGTCTCCCTCTCTCTCTGTGCCACCCCCAGTGGAGTTCTGCCTCTCTCTCTCTCTCAAAAATAAAGATAAAAAATTTTTTAAAAATTGGGAGATTTTACACAAGTATCCTGATTTCTGATTTATCATGAGAAAGCCACTGACTCACTGTCACTGGGCCCTCCTTAATCCTACATGGTGGTATTTAGTTGGATCAGAGAAACTTCTGCCCGCGATAGTTGAGCACATATTATCTAGGTTGGCATAGGGTCTGCATGGCCTGCCTCACTCATATACATGACCCCTCTAGCTCCTTAAAGACACCTGGGTATTTACTCTCTAGAATTTGTACCTAAAAGTGTTATACAGGTAAATATGGTATGAATCAAAAATGGTGGTAAGTTCAAACACCCAGGATTCTAAATTCCACCACACTCTTTTTTTTTTTTACCACTTATTGCACAGTTGGCAATGTCATAGTATCTGGCCTTTGGAATGTAGGCAAAACCAAAAATACTTAAGAAAATAGGTAAAAAATATGTGTAAATCCCTAACTGATACCTCCAGTGCAGCTTTTGTTTGATTGGATTTATCCTTTTCTGAATGTGGAAACCGTCACACAAGATGTTGACTATTCCCAAACTCCTTGGTCTGTCCAAGCTTGTGATATAACTGCACCTTCAATTGTTAGTTAGCCAGCAAGGAGAAAGGCTGACAAAATCAGCTATTGGCTGAATGACTATTGTCAGGGAAATGCTAGGATTGGCTGATGCGTCAAAATAGGCAATGGCATTTGAACTTGACTTTCCCTTGTTCTACTGATGATTTCAGATGATTCTGTGATGGTCAGCTCTCTGTGAGCTCAGATACACCTTTGTTCAGATGAACAGTGAATCTGCTCATTTCTTCCTTGCATATTATTTGACTCCAATCCTCCTGGCCCATACAAAAGTACCGCCTAAAATAGGAGTTAATGCCTTTGAGGGCAAGCTTCAGCCAACGCGCCTGTGGACCAGCGGACAAACACTCTAACCTGTCCTTCAGGAACAAGAAGACGAAGGATGGATTAGATTTCCTTTCCTTGAAAGTTCCACAAAACAGTGAAAAAACACATATGAAAGGAAAGATTATATCCTTATATCCACAGTCAGGTGGCAAGGGCATTTTATTCACTTGAAAATTAGTAGCATGCTATATATTACCAGGAAGAATGGTGCCGAGAGATAAAGTTGATGGAAATCATTTCCTTATTCAGTTTAGTGCACAGCAGGCAAAGTGGTATCTTTTTTCCTTTTCTTTCTTTCTTTTTTTTTTTTTTTTAAGGGAGACAGAAATAGAAAACACAGGCAGGAGAGAGACAAGCAGATGGAAGGAAAGGCCAAAGAAAGGATATGGCAAAGAGCGAAGAGACACAAACTGCATTTGACAATTACATCTGGAGTGACATGGAAACATGTATGATAATTTAGGCAAAAATAACTTCCTGATTGGCCCAACATTTTAGAGTTTCAGTAGCATTTATTTGGAAGTAGAATTTCTCGACTGTTTCACCCTTAAAAGGGGAAATGTGACACGGTTTTACTTTCATATACAGGATATATCCTCAGCTCCAACAGCATGCCTGGAATGTTTCACAAATTCTTCAATAAATGTATGCTGAATAATGAATGAATGATGCTAAGAGACCATGAGTGAGATGCTCTGTTAATTGGTTAGTTCTTCAGAGTATTTGACCAAAACATTTTCCCAGATCTACTTATTAATTACTTTCTATCCCAAGTGAATGATGTTACACTGATTTTGCTTTAGCCTTAGTCTCCCTGACAACTGAATTCAAATGAGAAATTATTGCTTCAGGGGCCAGAGAATAACATATTTCTAATAAGTTTGCCACCATCATTCATTAAATGAACAAACCACTTGCATTTTTAAATATACATCTCAATTTAAGTACTTGCCCAATATCAAACAGAACCAACCTGTTGATCCCATATATTTGTAGGTCCAACTATGAAATTCAGCATGGCTTCTAAATTGGGAGCCTTGGCTCAAGTTTCAGTAAATAATAAAAGTGAACTTGACAGAGTTGGTGTTATTCTTCTTCATGCTCTTTATTTAATTCTATTAAATTAAGCGTTTGATGTACCTTATGCATGTAGTTAAGTGTTCGGGATGTACAGACACATAAGACACAGTCTCTGTGACGGTGTGATGGACTGGTCATCCTTTATGACCATGCAGTAAGAGATCATTCCCTAGGATTAGAAGCTCAGTATGCCAGATTCCTGCTTTCTCAGACTTTTTTGGAATGAAGAAACTTAGGCATGTGATCTAGCTTCTGCCAGTCAGTGACATTTGTGGTGATTTTGACCCAGAAGCTAATGACACCAGAAAAGAAAGCCATGGATCTCTCTTCCAAGTGGAAAGTAGTAGGAGCAGTAAAAAACAGAATCCGGTTTCACATGCAGTAATGGCAGCAAAGAAACCCAGGCATTAACGTGGTGATTGGTAATCAAGGGTGGCAGTAGTTTTTTTAATAGATGAGTTCTGCACACGGTTTTGGAAGTTGAGCCTGATTCTATATAAGCTACTGATGATTCAATAGCTCTCCTGTTAATTCATCTAGCTACATAGCACCTTTATAAAAAATTCCTTTTCTGCTTCTGTCATCCCAAATGCAATTATTGTTGCAACTAAGAAGACTGACAGGTACACATCCATACACACACACTCCTTTGAATATAGTACCATAAAATAAAACATAGGCCTATTGTGATTATGGTTTTAGTGATACATTCTTGATCATAATAGTTCTTATAATGAATAAGCCACCAATAAAGGTCAGGAAACTAACATTTAGTGAAAACCTACCATATGCTTGACATCACACTTATTAATATTTTGCCTCATTTACTATTATTAATATTTTATCTCATTTACTAGACTGTAAATTGGATAGCTGCAAAAAACTCGGGTCTTTTGCTACTAAAGGATTTTATAAAATTAAAACAAGAATATGCATGTAGTGTGCACAGCATAATACCTGGCATCTAGAGAATGTTCAACAAATGCTAGTTCCTTACACTTATGTATATTAATATATTTTCAAAGCAATTTCAGGTTGATTTTATGGGGAGAATGATGCTAACAGAAACAAGAGATAGACCTAACTTAAGCTAGCATCCAATAGGCTTAATTTGAAAAGGGTGAGATTAATTATACGTTGAAAAATATGTACAGATATAGGTCATCTTATAATTAAAAATCAGAATCTAATAAAAATAATCATAGATTTGTGTGTCTCGTTTTCATGAGAAGGCATTCTGTTCAACTTTATTGTATGTAAGTTTTATTCAAACAGTGTCAAAACCTAGGCTTCTCCACTAAATTTAAACATATATATATATATATATATATATATATATATATGTATATATAGCTGCCTTGTTTAACCCATTTCACTTGGTGAGTATAGACCCCTATATTGGTTTCCTAAGGCTACTCTAATAAAGTACCACACTGGATGACTTGAACAACAGAAATTTATTGCCTGGCAGTGCTGGAAGCTACAAGAATGAGATTAAGGTGTTAGCAGGGTTGGTTTATTCTGAGGGCTGTGGGGGAGAATTGGGGCGTGCTTCCCTCCTAGGTTCGTATAGGTTTCTAGCAGTCATGGATGCGTCGGATTCATCTCTGTCTTCATCTTTACATGGTGTTTTCCCTGCGTGTGTGCCTCTGTATCTAAATTTCCCCTTTGTATCAGAACAATTATCTTGTGCTGGGGCCCACCCTAATGACTTCATCTTAAGTTGATTATCTGCAAAGACAGTATTTCCAAATAAGGTCACATTCATGAATACCTGGCGGTGGGGGGGGGGGGGGGGGCAGGTAGGACTTAAACAACTTTTTTTTTTTTAATTTTAATTTAAAAATTTTAATTAATATGGGGCGCCTGAGTGGCTCAGTCATTAAGCATCCGACTTGGGCTCAGGTCATGATCTCACTATTGGTGAGTTCGAGCCCCGAATCGCGCTCTGGCTCTGGGCTGACAGCTCGGAGCCTGGAGCCTGCTTCGGATTCTTTGTCTCCCTCTGTCTGCCCCTCTGCTGCTTGCACTCTGTCTCTTGCATTGTCTCAAAAATAAATCATCATTAAAAAGATTTAAAAATATTTTGATTAATATACGGTATTATATTAGTTTCAGGTGTACAATATAGTGATTCAACACTTCAGTATATTACTCAGTGGTCATTATGTAAATTCACTCTTAATCCCAGTCACCTATTTCACCCATCCCCCCCACACACACACTTCTCCTCCAATATGCATCAGTTTGTTGTTGTTGTTGTTCCTTTGAGTCTTTTTAAATCAATTTTGATGATCTTGTTAAAGAAACGAGCTCCTGGTTTCGTTGCTTCATTGTATTTTTTTTTAGTTTCTATATCATTTATTTTTGCTCTAATATTTATTATTTTCTGCCTTTTGCTAGGGTTGGGTTTTGATTGTTCTTTTTTTTCATCTCCTTTACGTGTGAAATTGGGTTGTTTGAGATCTTTCTTGATTCTTGAGGCAGGCTTGTATTGCTATAAATCTCCCTCTTAGAATCGCTTTTGCTATATTCCAAAGATTTTGGATTATTCTGTTTCCATTTTCATTTGTCTCCATGTAGTCTTTTAATTTCCTCTTACATTTCTTGTTTGACCTATTCATTGTTTAATAGCATTCTGCTTAACCTTTATATATTTGTGTTCTGTCCAGATTTTTTTCTTGTGGTTGGTTTCTAGTTTCATAGAATTGTGGTTGGAAAAGATGCTTGGTATGATTTCAGTTTTTTGTTTTTGTTTTTGTTTTTGTTTTCTTAAGTGTTGAGTCTTGTATCGTGATCTAACATGTAATCTGTTCTGGAGAATATTCCATTGAAAAGAATGTGTATTCCATCGTTTTAAAATGGAATGTTCTGAGTATATCTGTTAGATCGATCTGGTTCAGTGTGTCAATCCAAGTCACTATTTCCTTATTGATTTTCTATTTGGGTGCTCTATTGATGTAAGTTGGGTATTAAAGTACCCTACTATCATTGCATTCCTATAAATTCATGTTTGTTATTAGCTACTTTATATGTTTGGGGGCTACATTATTGGATGCATAAATATTTAATATTCTTATGTCTTCTGATTGAATTGTTCCTATTATGATTATATAGTGTTATTCTTTGTCTCTTGTTATAGTCTTTGCTTCAAACTCTATTCTGTCTGATTTAAATATTGATACCCCATCTTTAAATTCCATTTATATGATAAATGTTTTTCCATCCCTTCACTTTGAATCTGCATGTGTCTTTAAGTATGAAATGAGAGTCTTGTAGGCAGCACAAAGATGGGTTGTGCTTTTTTATCCATTCAGTCACCCTATGTCTTTTTATTGGAGCTTTTAGTCCACTTATAATCAAAGTAGTTATTGATAGGTATGTATTCATTTCCATTTTGTTACTCAGTTTATACTTGTTTTTATAGTTCTCTGTTCCTTTCTTCTCTTGCTCTCTTCTCTCATTGTTTGCTGGCTCTCTTTAGTAATATACTCAGATTCCTTTCTCTTTGCTTTTTGTATACATATTACCAGTGTTTGATTTCTGGTTACCATGAAGTTTGTATGTAGTATCTTATGCATAGAGCAGTATATATTAAGTTGATGGTCGCTTAAGTTTGAATTCATTCTAAAAGCACTAAATTTTGGTTCCTTTCCCCCCCATGTTTTAGGTGTATGGCATTATACTTTGCATCTTTTTATTTTGTGAATACCTTAACTGACTTTAGTACATATATTTAATTCTACTGCTTTTGTGCTTCCTACTTTTCTTAATCCTGCTTACAGTGTCCCCTTTAACATTTCTTGCAGGGCTGGTTTAGTAGTGATGAATTCCTTTAACTTGTTTATTTGGGAAACTACCTCTCCTATTCTGAATGATAACCTTGCTGGATAGAATATTCTTTTTTTTTCTTTAATGTTTATTTATGAGAGAGGGAGAGACAGTGTGAGTGGGGGAGGAGCAGAGAGAGAGAGAGAGAGAGAGAGAGAGAGAGACAGAAGATCAGAAGCAGGCTTTTCACTGACAGCAGAGAGCCCCATGTGGGGCTCAAACTCACAAACCATGAGATCATGACCTGAGCCAAAGTTGGATGCTTAATTGACTGAGCCACCCAGGCACTCCCAGACTATTCTTGATTACAGTTTTTTGTTGTTGTTGGTTTTGTTTTGTGTTGTTGTTGTTGTTGTTATTTTTCTTTCAACACTTACAATTTATCAAGTCACTCGTTTCTGGCCTGCCAAGTTCCTGCTGAAAAATCAGCTGATGGATTTACGGACCTTTTGGGCCTTCTTTGTAGCTGTTTTCTTTTTTCTTGATGCTTTTAAAATTCTCTTTTTCACTACACTTTGCCATTTTCATTAGTATGTGACTTGATGTGGACTTCCTTGGGTTGATTTTGTTGGGGGCTCTCTGTGCCTTCTAGATCTGGATTTCTGTTTCCTCACCCAGATTCGGGAAGTTTTCATCCATTATTTCTTCAAATAAATTTTCTTCCCCCTCTTCCCTCTCTTCTCCTTTTGGCTTCACAATAATGTGAATGTTATTACACTTGGTGGTGTCGCTGAGTTCCCTAAGTTTATTCTCATTTTTTTATTATTCTTTCTTCTCTGTGTTATGAAGCATAATTGCTTCATTACTCTGTCCTCCAGGTTGCTGATCTGTTCTTTGCTTCCTCTAGTCTAGTATTCATTCCATCTAGTGTATTTTTAATTTCAGTTATTGAATTCTTCATCTCTGATTGGTTCTTTTTTATGTTTTCTGTCTCTGTGTTGAGTCTCACTGAGGTCCCACAGTCTTGTCTCAAATCCAGTGAGTATCTTTATGGCCATTGCTTTAAATTCTCTATCAGATATTTTACTTATCTCTGTTTTCATTTACATCTCTTGCTGTGATTTTCTCCTGTTTTTTCACTTAGGACATATTCCTCTGTCTCTTCATTTGCTCTAACTCTTTGTTGTTATGTGTTGGAAAAGTCAGTTACATCTTCTGCTCTTACAAGTAGTGGCCTTAGGAAGAAGAGGCCCTGTAGTGCCCTGTGGTGCAATGTCCCCTATTTACCAGGACCTGACACCTTAGGGATGTCTCCTATGTGTGTCACATGTGCCCTTCTGTTGTGGCTGAGCTGTGTTTGCCTTTAGCCCTGCCATCTGCAATGGCCCTCTTTGCCTTTTGTGAGCAGGGTTTGGTCCCTGTGTTTTTTGTGGGTGAGTCTAAGGCTGCCTTTGACTTGACTTGAGTCAGAACAGGTGTTTTTCAGAGCTACAGTTGCACCAAACTGCAAGGCACTCTCCCTGTGCTGTCCCCTGAGAAACTTTCATTGGCAGGCAGTGCCTCCAGTCAGACCAATGTCTGCCCCCCAGCCCACTGGGCCACAGTGGGACTGGTATATATCATTATCTTCCTCCTCCCCTGGAGCAGGCATCACTCTGAAGTGGTGTTGGCCCCTGTTGGAGCTGCTTGCAAACTGCCATACTTGTAGTGCAACTTTAGATGAACTCTTGTGGAGGGCAGTCTGCACAAGAATTGGGGGCGGGGGGGATAGGAACACAGTGCCAGCAATGTGTGTGCCAGTCTGATGCAGGAGGGGAACTGAAGCTTCCTGGGAAAACTCCTGCCTTGTCTGGGCCAGACAAGCAGGTCTGTAAAAGAGTATGATTGCATGGTGCGCTTTCAGCAAGCTAGATGCAGAGTGTTAGTGCTGTGTCGATTCCCTCAGGTGTCCATGTGTCTAGGCTCGGGGGTCGGGATGGGAAACGGCACCTGCCAGATCTTTTGTTGTTGAAGTCTCCTAGAAATCTCTACCCCTCCAGTACAGGCTAAGATTAGTAAAATCTCCCTCCTGCATACTCCAGATGTTTTTCAACCTGTTTGTATGCTGTATATCCACAGTAGCCTTTCACATTAGGCTACCGTTGACCTTCTGATGATGTCAGAAGGAGAATCATCTGCTTCAGGGTCACTGCAGAACGTGAAACTGTCGATAAAGGGCAGGGGGTAGATACTGTAGTAACTTGTGCATGTATGGAGTCATTAATTTTGCTTTCAAATGAAGAATTTCCCCTTGGAAGAAAGTCACTACTTTATACATAATCATTAATTATGTCTCCAATGTATATATTCACAATATATCTTCTGACAGAATACATATACATGCGTGTGCATATATCTATTTTTTCCTTCAATAATCATAAGTAGAAATGTCTGCATTAAAATAAGGTAAAACTAATACTTATTAGAAGAATGTACAAGGCTAAATATAAACAATCTCGGATTGTTTTAAAAATAAAAAGTCTTCTCTCAAATCACTTATTTAAATGTAAATTAAACTCCATTAATTGAGAACTAAACTAAAATCAGGAAAAGTCATTCTGAATCAATATTCTGAATTTCTTTTTTAAGAAGTGATAATTTTATTTTTCATGTATATGCCTTTCTCTATTCAAAACGTGTGAAAAGTCAGCGGGATTTTGCAGTCTTAAAAGAGTAAATAGACTGAGAATTGTAATAGCACATGCAGAGAATGAATCATTTCTTGCTAAGATTGGGAATGTCAACCCAACATCTGGACCACACAGCAGTGACAAGTTTTTAACATAAAACACAAGTTTGCAATTATAATTTTTAAATATAAAAAGAAATTATAGATTCTTATTATTTTATATAGACCTGTTTTCTTCCTTTAAAGACTTCTAGGATTTATTAAAAATCTGAATTTATATTCTCATCCCATCTGAGAAATTATAGAGCAAAAGGGGCAATTCTAATTTATACTTAGGAAGAGTAGGCACACAAAAGGGAACCACTCATTCAAACTCAGGTGGGGTCATTGCCTGAAGCTTGAATAGAAAGCCTGGGGTTTTTTATTAGCTAGTCCTAATTTCTAGTCCCACCTTTAATCACATGTTGTTTTATGAAACCATTATATAGTGACTACAAAAGCTCTGTTAATATATTCAAATTAGAGTAGAATTGTGCTTATGTCAATAAACCTGGTTCATTCAGGGGAGAATATTTAATATAACTTTCATTACTTCAAATATTACAACTTACTCTTTACAGGTATAATAGCAGCTTATGGCAATTTTTTTTGTTTCTGTTTCTGTTTTTTTCTCCTCCCCAATAAAAGTGGTTCTCATCCTAGGTCTACATGTTTATAAGCATTTGGTGGAAGATTTGTATCAGGTTAGGGAAGTATAACTTTTCACCAAAAGAACTAGTTAACCTTTCTTAAAATAGCTGTCAGAATCTTCTTTTCAGTTCTACCCTTTAAAAAAAAAATCTGACCACTTTTAATACCACTAACGTCCTTGAGCCTTAGGTAATCCACTTGAAGGACTCCACTGTAAGGTTGCAGGTGATGGGAAGCTTCATTCCTGGAATCTGAAAGCCAGCTCACTACATTAACCACCTGAGTGGTGGGCAGGGATTTTTCTCCCGGGATTTGGCCTAAGGGAGTAATGAACTTTCCCCTATTGTAGAAACTAAGCTTTAAGCGTTGTCAAGAGAGTATCAAGGCCCCACCATGTAGAGGCGCTCCTCTGTACCCTGCTGATCTGGAATCAGGAAGGCTGGATCCCATCCAAGGGTCCCTCTCCTAGGGAGATGAACAGCTACCAAGATGTGCAATAAACAACCATCTGCATCTGAAGGAAAGTTATATGTTATTTTAGCAGGAGCTGATAATTCTAAAAATCACCTATTTTTTTTTTTAATATAGGGATGGGATTTTGCAGAAATATCAGATCTTGTTTAATTTGTAAAATTACATACTATAATTAACTCTTCTGTGTAGTTTGTGTTCAATGTAAGTTTAAATAGTTTTCTTTTAATTTGAGAGGAGAAGTGTGAGAGACAGAGACAGAGAGCATGAGCAGGGGAGGGCCAGAGAGAGAGAGAGGGAGACACAGAATCCAAAGCAGGCTCCAGGCTCCGGGCTGTCAGCACAGAGCCTGATGTGGGGCTCAAACCCAAGAACTGCAAGATCATGACCTGAGCTGAAGTCAGACACTGAACCAACTGGGCCACCCAGGTGCCCCAAGAGAGAGAGAATCTTAAGCAGGCTCCGCATGAGCTTGGAGCCCGACATGGAGCTCGATTCCACAACCCGGGGATCGTGACCTGAGCCGAAATCTAGAATTGAGTGTTTAACTGAGCCACCGAGGCGCCCATCAACGTAAGGTTATGTTAGAACATTATGGGTTGCTAACTTTTATAAAAGAATGTCTATAAATGGGCATATTCATCAAAATGCTGCTTTTGCCTTCAGTGACACTTCTTATATTCTCAGACAGATTGTTTACATTATGGCTTGTTGTTAACAACAAAAAAAAACACATTGTGCTGTAAAGAAGGAAACATTGTGACACACAGTGTTCGTTCCCATTCCCATAATCCTCCTACGACAATATAATTGCTGTTTAGTTAATAAGCCTAAGTACCAGTGATGAATGTAAGTTTATGTATGGCATATTGATGATAATATCTGAGTAGGATAAGCTGCCAAATGAGAGGCAACGAAAAAGAAATATTGCAGCCCAAATTGCATCCCAAATAACTATTTTTCTCTCTGTGCAATCAAAATTGTATAGTGTACAGTTATTTCCATAAACACCCATTGGTGCTGCGGAATGAAAATAATAACTTCATGTGATTCACAGCAGATGCTGGTAACATAAACCTACACACCTGTGGTGAACAGGATTTAGTAATTTCTCCATGATTAAGGAAATGTATGCTTACTGCTCTGCAATTGCAATGGGTTGTGTATCTTTTCTATTAGACTTGTAATTAATCATCAAGGCATGAACTGCTTGATGCCAGGTAGATTTAACATTCTGGGAGGTAGGTTAGGGTTGGATACAGAATGTATTGTACCGTAAATGAAACACATGAAGCGCTGTCCAATATTTCTTTGTTTGCCAGCAACATGTTAGGTAAATGAGACGTAGCAAAAGGGAGACTCTAAATCAGCGGTGAAAAGTGGGCCTTTTTTAGTTCAGGCTCAATGGTAGATCTTCCTTTCTTGCGCTTGTAAAGTTTTAATAGATCTATTTTGGTATTGTTCGTGAAAGGAGGAAATGGGTTGCTGGTAATGTAAGTGGGCAAAGTACACTTGAAACGATAACAAGAGAATAAAGAAAGCATTGTCACGGTCTGTATAAGGAGAGGATCAAGCTACAGTAATTCAGGTGTCCCCTAAGCAAGCCAGAGCTCTTAGCTAACTCTAGTAAAAGGTTCTAAACAGACTCTTGATGAAGCCAAAGATGGGAATAAGGGCACTCTACCTCCTGGTAATATCAGAAGAAGAGAAGAGAGCTAAGCAGAAACATTAAAGTGGATAGATTGCTGCTAGTGTCCTGCTGTGAATAAGAATGAAGACACGCCTTAAAACCGTATGTAAAAGATGAAGCTTTCTTTTCCCACACTTGTTCTTCCTAGGTTATTTTGTAAACCAGCCTTGGTATTATACCTTCACCACCTAGCATGTGTTCAGGAGTGGCTTAATCTGTGTGCGTCAATATTTTAATAATTTGCACGGCCAAGGACCCTTCTGGGGAAAGTTTTAAAGACTAACCATAGGTTCAACCCCTCAGAGCTTTGCATTGAGCTTTTTATTGACCAAGGAAATCACGGGAAGGTAAAAGGAAACTGACCTGTTCTGACAGATAGCAGTAAGTAATTTAGAAATCTGGAACAAAACGAAACAAAATAAAACAAAAAAGCATGCAGGAAATAAACTTTCCCAGTTTTACAACCATTTTATACGACTATATAAAGTCATCAATTCAGTCAAAAAATTAGATTTGTTGACAGTGTGATGAAGGAATAGTGATATTCCAAGAAGATCTATAATAAAACAGTTGTTTTTATAAAGAGTCATTCAAGATTCCTGCTTTTTTTTCAAAGGAATGATTACATTTTAATCAGTGTGTTTTAAAACTATGGCAAACTATGGTTCATAGGCCAAATGCAGCGACTGCCTGTTTTTATGAATAAAGTTTTATTGCAACACAGACAAGCCCATTGGTTTATCTATTGTCTATGGCTGCTTGTGAGTTACAGCAGTGGCCGAGTTCACTAGTGGTGACAGTCGGGCCACAAAGCCAAAAATATTTACTATCTGACCTACAGAAAAAAGTGTGCCAACTCGTACCTAGACAAATCATTTGGATTTTACTTTGTAGCGGCCACTTCAATTGTGGGAAATGGCAGCAGACCAAAATACGTGTTACTCCCACAAATATAAAGCAATTTCTGTCAATTTTGATGAATTGTTGATTTAGGACTTCTTCAAGGATTAGAATTGCCTTTATAAAATTAAAGAAAGTACTTCTTTTAAATCATTGCTCTTATTGAAATGACATCTGTTCAGCATTTTAGCATTCTTCTTTCTAACCCACACCAAGTCTAGTGGGAAATTGATTTAAAAAACAAGTTGAATAACATTATACGACACATCCTCAGCCAGCGCCTTTTCATAGTCTAAGATGTTGAGCTGCAATTTTTAGGCAGTTTTTCCATACAGCTGACTTGTTTACAATTGACTAGCCCTAGGATAGTACTAAATTATTCCAACAATGCACACCATTGGGGCTAGTAAAAAACCTTCTGAGGGGAAAAACAATAACAACAACCAAACACAAACAAGCAAGGGCACATAAAAGTAACTTTTTCTCCTGGAAGGTTCTTCAAGTTCATAAGCCTTATAGGCATAAGTAAAAGAGAATTACTAGACAAATAATAGTTACGAGATCCGAACACATCTAAAGAATAATTATGCTCATACTTTTTAATACATAGATGTCTCCTCTGCAATGCCATCAAGTATCATGAACATTTGAAAAGGAAAGCCCATCAAAAAATATCTGCCGAGCAGCCGCAGTGTCTGCTGGCCTGTATGTGCATTTTATTACATATTCAGAAAACAGATAGACGAGCACGTTTTGGAGAATTTGTGATGATCAAAGTGTTCTCTTAAAAAATGCAGGGCTCCTTAACCATTCATTTTTGCAGACAATGGGTATAGTTAAAATGACATTCTGAAGAAACAGCCCACGGTGCATATTTAGCATCTTAAAATGCCATATCAGCTGCTTAGAACTCTGAGTTGTGGGAGGTGTGCGTAACTGCCTCTCATTTAATAAATTGTCATTATTTTTTTTTTTTTTAAAGAGAATCTAAAGTTGGATTTGTTCTTGCCTTTCCCCTGCCTCCTCAGTTCCATGTGCCCGTGCCGTGTACGGTACATTCTTTCTGCCCTCCCACTTTCTAGAGATCTGCCTGACTTTGAAATTGTATCAGAAACAACAGAGGGGGGAAGAAATCTGCGTTGTGTTTTGAAACTAAATAATGAGGCGGTTTACTCAATAGGGATATTCAGGATGTTTTTATTTTCCCCTCCGTATAATGTTTGTAATCTCTGCTAGCTCTTGTTAGAGAGTTTTCTATAATCTTTTCTCGTTCAATATTTGAGGATTCTGAAAATGTATTGTATTTTCTTGTAACAAATAAGCATTTTTAAAGGTCTGTGGCTTCTGCCCTGAGTCTGTGTATACAGCAAGTAGCAGATGGAATTTTCACTCTGATAACTGTGAAGAACTACTCTTCACATATAAAAATAACAGTGCAGATGAGATGTCCCTTTCCAGATATGCTTCAGCCATGTCTGAAGTATAATACCCACAACTCTATTCTTAACACACCCAGTTTTTAGGAGTTCTAACCAATGTGCCATGTAAAATGCAGAAAGTAGGTGTTCTGTTTTATGAATGTGGACTCATGTGATGAGAGATCACATCCTCTGGATAATTCACTCAGCATTAAAGTTAAAAAAAATCGAATAGTGAATTATTCCCTTTATACCAGTGTTTCTTTGTCAATGAAAATGCAGAGAAATGCAGAGAAGCTGGACTTAAAATGGCATCTATGTTTTGGACATCTATGTTAAGGACAGTAATATGAAAGAGTAATCAGAAGCATGGGCTCTGGAGATAAAATTGTCACAAAGTTTACATAAAATAATGTTTGCAAGTACTTCGCACAGTGCCTGACACATAGTAAATGCATATAGTCATAAAAAAGATTGCCTGGGGGAGCCTGGGTGGCTCAGTCATTTGAGCATCAGACTTTGGCTCAATTCATGATCTCATGGTTCTTGAGTTCAAGCCCAATATTGGGCTGGCTGCTGTCAGCACAGAGCCCGCTTTGGATTCTCTGTCCCCCTTTCTCTCTGCTCCTCTGCCACTCGCACACTCTCTCGCTTTCTCTCTCTCTCAAAAATAAGCATTTAAAAAATTGCCTGTTGTTTTATTGTTGTTATTGTTACTGCCCCGCCCCCTTCCTCCTCCTAATTTTACTACAGTAGCATGCTGAAGTTAGTTTTGAGGGGGCATATTAGAATCAAAATATTTTTCTTCTCCAACTTCACTATCTTGTTTGCACTTGGGAATTTCCTGTGCATCTGATTTGTACATGGTCCCAACTAATGCCTCATGACCCAGTGTACCAGATGATACCTCATTCCCTGACTTTTGTGGTTATAAATTATAAATATAAAATTGGGATTGGTAAGATTAAGCCATAATATTTCAGGAAGTGTGGGAAAGCGAGTATAGAGATTAACATGAATTTAAGTGATTACTTTTCTATTCATGCATATCACTACCTCTGTAGGCAAAGACATTAGTTTCATTACCTACAGTTACCCCTAAAAACAGGGGGTTCCAGTTCTCCACTACATCAGATTAGTTGGCCAGTATAGTTTAATGAGCAGGCAGGGCTCTCAGTCTGTAAAATGTGCAAATAACATGACTTTACAATTTAATTTGTATTTTAAAGCCCTAAAACATAAGGACAAGTTAAATTTCATTCTGTTAGAGCTCCCTTTTTTCAAAGGGTTGTGACTAATTTCCAGGTACTTACACAGTGCCAAGTCTTTGTTGGAGGTGGGGGGCCCTTGAATCATCTGTTCGCTCAGGCACTGGCTAATGCCATTATGATCCATCATATCCTATTACCTCAAAAATCGCACTTCTCTTTCAACATGTTCCCTGTTCCTCTCTGCATGGCTTCTCAGGAACTGGAGCACTCTCCAGTAATTCTGTGCAATGTTCTAAAACTACCAAAGGATTTGCACTTTTGACATATAAAAGCTGGATGCGTAGCGGTCATTTTTGGGTTTTCAACCTCTTGCATACCTCCCTTTTGGAGGAACCTGACACCTGATCAATTTTTTCTTTTAAGTGTGAGGGAAGAAAAGAGAAAATACCAGGTGGGGAAAATTAATTTTTCAAACATTGTCCTTACACAGGAATTAGTGCACAGTAACCCCCAACCCATATTCTCAGACTCTCATCTTAAGACATTGGGGGTTTGAAGATCCAAATCACAAAAATGGTAATACATGAGGTGGTCACCTTTATGAGGAGAAGACTAGGATATCCTAGTGTTCACTAGAATAGAGCCATGGAGCTATACTCATGATCTCTCCATAGTTGTGCAACATTTTCTCTTATGCACAGGCTCTAAATGGAAAAGAGAAGTATGCAGAAAGGAACCCAAATGTTCAAAATTTAGAAGGTATCATTTTCAGTGACAGAGCTTATGCACTGAATGCTTTGTGAATTGGGTTTTTTGGTGTTTTTTTTTTTTTTTATTTGTTTGTGCTCCTTTTAATTTAGCAAACAAGAAGGATTGAGAACCTGTTTTTCATACAGGTCTCTTTCATTGTTGAGTACTATTTGTCTAAAAATCAGAAATCATTGTATAGATAGACCATGGAAAAGAATTCAGTAGGAAATGGAACTTCTTGGACTACTCTTAAATGGGCCAGTATACAGGAAGACCTTCTGAAGCTAAATCTATAGCTATCTCTAAGTCCTAATCACTTTAAATCACCCTTAGTTATATTGAGTTTCAAGCTAGAACACTGTTGATAAGCTTTCTGATACTACCATGTATAAAGAAAAATCCCTGAGGTAGGAAATTTGCAAGAGTATGAAAAGGAAGTAAGAAGGCTGTCGATCTTCTCTGTTATCCTTCTCACGTTTAAATTCGTGTTTCATAAGGGATAGGATGTCATTGGCTAATGTGAGGGAAACTGCGAGTCTAATATCTACCCTCACTTCCATATACAAATCTCAGATAAACATGCAGATTGCATAACCAGTATTTCCCATAGTTAGATGAGATTCAAGAATCAATCATTTCTGTCTTATTTCATGTTTACAGGCCATCGTTCTCCTCCAACTTGAAGGCATAACATTCAAGTGCTGGAACTCACCTTACCCATGACGAAAACATCCCATTACCAGAGTAGACGGATTTCTTTGGCTGGCTTTCCACTTGCCAAGCCTCATTTCTCATTTTTATCCTACAACATACGTTACTTAGAGTATATCAGGCTGTTCAACAGACACTGGCAGAAGTTCTAAATAGAAGGCTTGAAATACTTCTGTAGAATATACTTTACCATTTTTGATCTCCAATAAAGGAAAAAAAAACATATAAACACCTACATTGCTTTACTCTGATTAATCCATTTCCCAGCCTTGACATACCTTTCCTCTGTACCTCTCCTTTTGATAATATTTCAGAAAAAAATTTCAATGAAATATAAAGTAGAAATGCTTAATATATTGAATCCTTATCCTAGACCTTGGAGCTTGCCTTTCTAGAGAATCTCGTATTGTAGGGTTGTTCTGTGGGCTCTATCAGTAGAACAAGGCATTAGAGCAGTTCTATTTGTCTTCTTCTAGATCTTCACATAGAAAAGTAAAATGTGAACCAGAATTTCTTTCTTTTAAAAACAACTCAGCCTGATTCACACTTCTTGAAAAAGTTAAGGACGCTTCTTACAGGAACTTTGTAGAGTGGTTTCCTTCTATTGAGATAAAGTCAGCAAGTAAAATTAATGCAAGAAATCAGTCAAAACAGAACTAGAGGTGATTTGTAGGTGGATTTTGACAGCCTGGCTATCGTGGTAATTGAGCTGGAGCTTTTATAAAATCATCTTCTCTCCTAAGAGTTACATCACTAACAGGTTTGAATTTCCTTTATTCCAACCATCATGTAGGAATTTTCAGTTAAGGCAAACGATAGCTCAGATATCGAAAAAAGAAAAGAGTGAAAGGAAAACAAAAACAAAACACAACACACACCTATATATATGTGTGTATGTATATATGTGTATATATACACATATATGTATAGGTGTGTGTATATATAGAATATATATATGTTACTCATTTGATAAATTATTTTTGTATTTGTAGACAGTTTGAAAAGCAAAAGTGATGATATTTATTCATATTTATATGTACTTAGACGAAGGGCATAAGCACAGAGCTAGTATTCAGTAAACAAGATGGTCATAAATGACTTAAAAACCTTGAGTTTTATATAGCTGTCATCTGCAAATAATACATTTATCACCTTCAAATGAAACAAAGAATGTTCATTTTCACTAGGACATTGAAAATCACATCCAAGTAAAACCACACCCACTCCAGAATTTACAAAGAATCAGAATGTATAAAAACCAGAACATATGAAGAGCTCTTAAAACTCGTAATAGGACAACCCGATTTTTAAAATGGGTAAAATATTTTAAAAGAAACAAAAGAGGAGATATGAATGGCCATTAAGCACACAAAAGAATACTCAGCATCATTAATTGGAACATACAAATTAAAACCACAATGAGATAACACTACATAGCTATCAGAGTGACTGCAATCAAACAAAAAGTAGATTCAGGTCTATAAATACAGAGAATAGACTGATGGTTGCCAGGGAAGAGGGTGCTAGGGGATGAGCAAACCAGGTAAAGGGAAGTGAGAGGTACAGTTTTCCAGTTGTCTAATGAATACATCACACAGATGAAAAGTACAGCATAGGGACTATAGTTCATGGTATGGTAACCATGTTGTGTGGTGACAGATGGTAGCTATATTTGTGGTAAGTAGAACAGGATGTATAGAGTTGTTGAATCACTACACTGTATACCTGAAACTAATGTAATATTGTGTGTCAACTCTACTCAAACTGATTAAAACAGACAATATCTAGTGCTGTTAAGGATTCAGAGAAACTGGAACACTCTTAGGCATTGTTGGAAATGTAAATTGGTACAGTGACTTTGGAAAGCAGTTTTCCAGTTGGTTAAAAAGCTAAAGATACCCTAACCGTAAGACCCAGCAATCCTCTCCTAGGTAATGACCCACATTAAATGAAAATATAGGTCCATGTAAAAACCTGTAGGCAAATCTTACAAAAGCTTTATTTATTATCACTAAAAGCTTCAAACAACCTGAATGTCCAACAATAGGGGAGTGGATAAAGGACTTGTAGGATGTCCATACAATGAAATACTACTCAGCAGTAAAAAGGAGCAAACCACTGGTAATATACAATAACATGGATGCATTTCAAAAGCATTATACTAAATGCAGGATCCAGAAAATTATGTTAAATGTATAAATGCTATATACATCCTTTATAATTCCATTTGTTTGACCTTCTGGAAAAGGCACAACAATAGTGACAGAAACCAGATCAGTGCTTTGCTAGGGCCTGGAAGTAGGGAGAAGGGAGTTGAATACAAAGGGGTATGAGGAAACTTTTGGGGGTAATGAAAATATTCTATATATTGATTGTGATGGTGGTTAGAGGATTGCATACATTGTCAAAATATTTAGAATTAGACACCTTTTTAGGGGGGATTTTGCTATATTTAAATTATATCTAGTAAACTAAAGATAAAAGAAGAAAATGGGGAAGAAGCAATTCTTTCTGTCTGCACTAGGCAAGAAGAATCTAACACCTAATAAACTAGGTGGTTTTGCTCACAAATGACTGGTGGTAACTTATTTTGTCTAAAAACTCCGTGATTGCTAATTGGTACTTGAGTGCAGCTATTTAGTTCATTCTACATTTGTTTCTTATCCTGTGAACTCTATTAGGAGCTTGGTATTAATAAAGTCACATGACAGGGTAGTTAAGAAACATGAAGGAGTAAAAGATACGTTAATTTTTAGGGAACAATTTGATCATGAGTCCCCAGGGCTGCTTACTCTGGGTTTGTGGGAAGTGGGGTGGGAAGAAGAAGATGATGAATCACAAAGTTGATAGATGAATTGCATGATAATTTCATTTTGAGCATCAAATACTGGTGAAGTATTAAATGCAAAATTAATTGGGAAGGTAGGTTGCATCTACTAAAATCAAACTTAATGTGACTTTTCTTTAAGCACGGATTACCCTGATGCTCTATAGGGATGCCACGGAAATGCAAATCAGCTGTTGTACAGATTTTAACCCCAGTGTAAGGCTTTATGTCTTGAGGCTCAAAAGAACTGATTCAATTAAGCTAACAGATCGACAGAAACAGATACCATGTGACAAGATGGCCTATCTTACAAAATTAAGAACAGCTACTTATTTTGTTTTTACATGTTATTTTACTTTGGGTTTGAGCACTGAGAGAGTTCATTAAAATCCTGGCAACACTGACTCTGTAAATATGTCTTGTAAAGGGGATTATTCACTCTCCAGTCTTACATCTGTCGCTCTGCTAGAATACAAAAGGACCGTGCAGGTTTGGGCCAGCTCGTTCTGTTTATTTTCACCAATATCCAAATGTGTGAAGATAAGAAAGTTAATGTTTTAGAAAACAGTTTGTTTTCGTTCTTTTATAGTATGCATGCATTTTTATATCAATCTGTTTCAGAACAAAGCATATTTCAGCCAGAAATGGTATGCTTCAGAGACTATGGTGTTGATCGGTGCACATATTTCATTACATTGTATTAAGTCCTAACATTAATGACAAAAATCTTCAAAACATTTTTGTTTTATGTTATTTGCGCTACTAGGTATTTATTCTTATTTTCTTCTTTAAATGAGAAAGAACGTATCACGTATTTTAAAATAAGAATCATTATGTCTCTGCATTTTAATGCAGAGACACAACAGTTGAGGGGACATAATTGAAATCACTTCTGTAACAATTGAAATACTTAATTATACTGTTGGTTCCACATGCAGGTATAATTATATTAAAGCCTATTTCTTTCCTGTTGGCTTTTATTTGCTTGTAAAAATCATAGGCACATTTGATAATATTCACTTGTTTTGGTTATTAAGTTCTACTGACTAAAAATTGTTCATCAAAGTCACATTAAATATAAAGAACTTTTAAAAGTTAGCCCTGGAGATGTAGTAAATTTGCAGGCATTTCTTATTCAACGTTCAAATAGAAAATCTGTTCACTTTTTAAATAAAAAATGAGAGGAAAAATGGATTTCAGCCTCCAATGAGAGCCTGCTTTCTATGAAGAAAATGTATTGATTTTATCACGGTCTTATGAACAATGTCAAGTTGTAATTAAGTATTTGCTGAATAACTTTCAGAGGGTGATTTTGCAGGTCCGGGGATCACAGACTATAACCTTCCTAACAGTATCCAGACCTGCAATCAACACCTGCTTCTGAATCAGAAACAAACCAATCCCGAATAGACTTGAACATATAGATGAAGTTATCTTTTCATTTATAGGCTCATTTACTCAATACCAGCATAAGATTTTTCACTTGATTTGTGTCTTGTGTTGATCGTGTTAATCGGTTCATGGGAATAACCCCTGCTGACTGGCCCTCTATCAAGTGATTTTACAGCTTGCTTCCTTAATCAAACTCCATCCTACTCTCCCTTAATGGCAACCACACTCACCTAAGTTAGTCTGCACAGCTACTCACGTAGCTTTTATTATTCATTTCACACATCTCTGCTTCATATACGTTTTGTTTTCAAATCAATGTCCTCCAAATTTACCAGAGAGGGTTATTTTCTCCCCAGTTGGTAAAATGATCTTTTTTTTTTTCATCTTGAGGGATTATTACAAGAATCCAATGAGAAAATTTTAGTAATATTGTTCCAACAACTTTATAAAGGACTGCAAAAATTCAAGGCATTATAAGTCTTAGTCATTTTTCAAATGGAAAGGTCATGGCCTCTGAATAGATATGAATTTTCTCTAGTTTACCAGGGAAAATAGATTCAGAATGCACTCCAGGAATATTGCTTTGTTTTGATCTATAATTCTGAATACCCATGTGGCTTATTTCCTTAGCATTCTAGGCTGAACAGTCCATGAACTTCAGGAACACATGTTGCCCTTAGCTTAAGTCTAGGCTATAAACAGGCCTACACTGGTTGTTTTTAGCCTCCTTCCCCCTGAATGTTACCCTGTTCGCACTTGGGCAATTAAAGTAGGAGAAGCCTCAGGGCGCCTGGGTGGCTTAGTCGGTTGAGCATCCGACTTCGGCTCAGGTCATGATCTTGGGGTTTGTGAGTTGGAGCCCCGCATAGGGCTCTGTGCTGACAGTTCAGAGCCTGGAGCCTGCTTCGGATTCTGTCTTCCTCTCTCTCTGCCCCTCCCCTGCTCATGCTCTGTCTCTCTCTGTCTAAAAAGTAAATAAAACATTAAAAAAAATTTAAAGCAGGAGAAACCCCAATGCCATTTTATCTCACTTCTAAGGAGAAAAAATCCAGTGGGAGAAAACAGGGAAGGGGGTGATGCTTTTAAACACTTTGTTCCTCCTGGAAAAATATATAATTATTCTTTTCCTTAAATTTTTTTTAATGTTTGTTTATTTTTGAGACAGAGAGAGACAGAGCGCGAGCAGGGGAAGGGCAGGGAGCAAGGGAGACGCAGAATCTGAATCAGGCTCCAGGCTCTGAGCTGTCAGCACAGAGCCCGATGCAGGGCTCGAACCCACGAACCGTGAGATCATGACCTGAGCTGAAGTCGGACGCCTAACTGACTGAGTCACCCAGGTGCCCCGAATATATAATTATTCTTATAGAATTGGGGATATCAGATTCTCAGAGAGAAAATTGGAAGGGTATCAATTATAAAAGTTTAAAAATGCTCGTTAGATTTTTATTGCTCCCCATCTCTTTCTCCTCACTCTATACCCATGAGGAGCATAGATATAGAACATAAAGTCACCTAGGAGAGGATCCATGTCTAACTCTTTGAAAACCCTACATTCTTCAGCACAGCATTTTTAAGAGGAAAATGTGCAAAACAAATGTTATAAAATGAGATTGTTTTCTAATTTTGCTTTTAAAAAAGATAATATTGATGAAAATATGAATAATCCACCTAATTTACAGTTGCCAAACATGTAGGACAACTGGTTAGTATGCAGAGCCAGAAGGACAGCGCCTTCAAAGAGGTAAATTTCAAAGAAAATATAATTTATGATTTATGACTACACAGGGCCAGTGTTCTGCAAATATTTAGTACCTAAGGCTCTGGAATACACATCCCTGGCTTTAAATTCTATCTCAACCATTAGCCAGCTGTCTGGTAAGGGACAACTTTATTAACCTCCCCAAATCTCAGTTTGCTCACCTGCCAAATGGAATATTAGTAGTTCTTATCCTCACAGAAAAAGTTTAAGGTGATGAAAATATAGAACCTAGAACAAGACTTGACTCAAAAAGATGCTGGTTTTCTTTCAATCAGTTCATATGGAACTAGAGTCCTATTTTAGCCTTTATTTAGCTGTCATATTTAGCCTATTTTGCCTATGTGCACTTTTTTCAAAAGTGTACGTCCTTTGTAAATTCATCTTAGACAGGATTTCTAATATACATGCTGAATGTTCTAGGCAGGAATCTAATAAATGGCATGAAATAAAACATTGTTGATAGTGACCACACACCATGAGAGTAGGGAAAATGGAAAAGGTGTGCAACTATTGTGTTATTAACTACTCTAGTAGAAAAACATCTTTAAAAAAAGTAGTATGAAATTGTATGTATGTGCACGTGCATATATATATATATATATACACACACAGACACACATAGTGTGCGTGTGTGTCTTTGTGTATATATATGTGTGTGTATATATATATATATATGTATATATATATATATATATATATATATATATACATATATATGTTAGTTTTGAGTTAGTCAATGCTTACTGAGTTCCTAAAAGCATGGAACACTTTTCTAGATGTAATGAGAGATAATAAAATGTGTTAAAGGCACCAATCCTTGAAAAACAGTTTATTATCATTTGGGGAAGATACGATAGTAATTTCTGATTTTCCAGGCTGACTATTCAATTCTGCTTCACACTCCATTTGATGAGAGGGAATGTGTCACCTCTCAGATATATGTAAACAGCTAGCAACATAGCAGAGTAATTAAGAGCAGGCTCTTGAAATAAAATGTCTGGATCTGAATCTTGGCTCTGCAGCTTACTAGCTTTGGAAACTTTGGCCTCTGTTTTCGCATCTATCTGTTAAATGGGGATAAAACATAATACTTATCTCATAGGGTCATTCGAAGGATTAGAGAGATGATCTCTGCTAAGCGAGTAGCATGGAGTCAGCACATAATAAATGCCAAAATTAACTTAGCTGACTTGTCACCCTAAGTTTTCTATTCTCATGCCTTAGCTGGGCTTCATCAGTAATTGAAAGAGGGCTTCTAATTTCTACTAGGCTAGATTAAATAAAGATCTGAGTTCTGTCAATAGTGTGCTTAATTAAGCAGACCAGATAACAGTATCAACAAGCACTTGGAAGCAGCTTTGTTATGGATAAACTTGAGGATAGCTAATATGGAATGTAGGTAAATGACTAAGCATAGGCTGGGCTCTTTTAGAAGGTTATCTCGAGATGCATGGCCACTGTCTCACTGAACTCTGATGTGTTCAAGTTACAGTATCTCTCGATAGGCTTTTACAAGTCCTTTGTACTGTTCTGCACAATTTGGACGTCAGTTTGTGAATGTACCAGAAGTTTATCTGCAAATCAATTGTTTGGAATTCAGAAGACATTTTCTGTGAATGGTAGTTCTCAGGCCAGCCCAGGGAATTCCAATTTTAACTAAAGACTAGTCTTCTGTCAACTATGCTTGACTACCATTTGTAACACTCACTTTGCATTTCTAGTTAGTATGCTAGAAACACATATGCCTGCCTGCAGCAGGGATTCACTGGCACAACAGGACAGGCATGCTGATTGTTCTAGGTTGCCAATAAATTATTTGTTAACTCCTCATTTCTGCATGAGGTAATTGGCCTCCTTACTTCTGTACATTTGCCAAAGAGGACGTTTGAATAGTATAAGCTCATAGTTGGAAGAAGGTTTATATTCTGTCTAGTCCACATCACCAGATATGAACTAAACTTCTCTGCATTTTTTTTTTCCCTCTCACCTTCTCTGCCTCTTGAACAGGTTTAGAGGCAGAGAGGAGGAAGGTGTGTATTCTGCAGAGGGGTGTGGTTAGGTTGTGCTGAAAAGAACAAGGGCCTTCAATGACAACATTTTTGTGGATGCCCTCACCCCTGCTCTCTGAGCCAGCAAAGGCTGCTAAAATTTTAGTTACTATTTCCGTAACTGTCAGTGACATTTGTCATATCAGTCCCCTCTCCAGACAGAACACTACTCTCCTTCCCATTCAAATGTCTTTCTCCACCACTCAGGAAAGCATCACATTTTTTTTTTAATTCCATGTGAATGGGTGATGAATTTTATCATTGTCTTCTCTACCGGTCTGAGCATTTCTAGGATGTCAGTTTACAATTAAGATGAAAAAAAAAAAAACTACATGTAAAACAAAGTCTGTCTAATAGTGTCAAAATTGGATATTCTCTCAATAATAAGAGAATATTTTTCAGCTTTTTGTTGTTTTTGCTCTGAAAAAACACATATAGCAGAAATACTGCACACATTTTGTTAGGTTGTGCTTTTTTAAATGCTGCATTTCATGAAGCATTCAGATGGATTTGGTATCAACATACTAAAGACTCCTGCACTAAACAGTACCAAGATATGAGCTGTCATTATTGTGGCATGGAGATTTACCCCTAAAAATATCTCATACAAAAGTGAAGGAGACATTTACAGACAGCTTTGTCACTTAGACGTCGTCTCATAGTACAGAGATGGATCCTAGCTGCTGTGCTCATTATAAAATGATCTCCCAAACTTAGGAAGACTAGTTTCCTCCAATTAGGTGGTTAATATCTCTTGATGCGCTGGCTTTGGTGTTTCTTTAACTTCTCTCTGTAGAGCTTTGTGATCTAGTGACTTCCTCTTAGCTTTCAGCTTTTAAATGTTTGTTTTTGCACTTTGGCTTCATATTGTTTATTTGGCAACAGAAGCAGCTTAGTGCCAAATGTGTAATACATTACTCGATACACCGTAGCTTTTATAAAATAAAGAATCAGTGCAGCTGCATAGTTCCACCTTTGACTTGCCGTGTTCAACAGAAATAATGTGTGTAAAATGATATTACATAATAGAACGGCTTCTACCATTTTGAGAACAGCTGGAATGCTCTGGACAAAGCGAGGTGATTGGTGATCTTGCTTACTCCTTATCTTCCCTACGTCCTCCCCCAAACTGGCCAAGTCATGGGGTGGTAGCACCAGCTACCCCCAGTCAGCACTATTCTCTCCCCTCACTACATCCCAGATTTCTGTCCTTTTCCATCTCCAATTCCAGACTCAAAATTTTGCCTTCATATTTTGAAATAAGATGACAAAGAATAAGGAATTAGAAGGTGCTCTCAAGATGTCATTCTTCCTCTTCATTTATCTTCAATTTCTGTCTCCTCTCTTGTTCCAAGTTAAGTGCATCCTTATTCTCTACTGTGCAGATAAGATAAAACAGCCAATAAAAAAAAAAAAAAGTTATGTAACATTTGTCTTGACCCCACTTCCTTCTACCATCAGTTTCATGTGGGAGAGTGGAGAAGGAGGGTGGAGGGCTTGGAAGGGAGAAGTTGGAGGGAGAAGTTGCCAGAGATTTCTCACGGGAATTTTGGAGACCAGAAATCCTGGTTGAAAAAATGCCTGATAGATTTGTGATATGAAGACCAGTGCTGATTTTTGCTTCTAGGTTGATTCTGGGTAAGACGGAAAACTACTCTTGAAGCCAAGCCACATTGGTTTAGAATCAGAAACTTAATCCAATATAAAGCCCACTAAAATACTTCCTTCATATGCTTCTCTCTCCTTGCTCTCTTCTCTTATTCCTGCCACCATTCCCAAGAGATCTGTGAGCATAGCCTCTTTCCCAGCCCAAATTAATTCTCTATTCCTTTCTATTCCAGCACACAATTAATCTTCCTAAGACACTACTTAGATGACACTCCCCTGGTTAAACATCCCGGAAACAAGGAGACTTGGCTGCCCCCTGCTTAAGTTTGAATGTAATATTATTAGACTGTCAATGAAAGACTGTAATATATCATCAACCCTCAATCATTTATCCAACTGGCCTCCATTAGTTATCGTCTACTACAAAAAAACTGAGCATTTTATCTAAATGAATATGGTTAAAGATGTTTCCAGACCACATTGATTTGCCAACAGGGACTTGTTAAGAAGTAGAATCCAAGTCATTGGAATAAAATTCCTTTCCTAGCTGAGCATTCTTCTCTTCTGTAATACCATTTATATCCTCTACATATCAGCTAACTAGTCAAGTGTTAGCACAAACTGCATTAATCTAATTCCTGTCCTATTTAAAGAAGTAAAAGTGTATTCTATATTCCCAATGACTCCTTCTTCAAATTGTCCTCTCCGTCATTAGTGGTCCAGCAGGACAATCTGGAGGTCCCCAAAGCATCACTTGGGAACTTGTGGAAAATGCTACTCCTCAAGCAGGACCTAGGATTGGAATCTCTGGTGGTGAAGTTCAGAAGTCTGTGTTTTAACAAGTATCTACCTGATTCTGATGTATGCTAACCTTTGAGGGACTCTACTCTAATGCCTACTGGTGTGGAGTTCATTTTTCAAAATAAAGTATGATTTGGTATTTAAAAAATACTTCTCTAGGTCATACCTGCTACAGAAAAAGTGAGTATGAGTAATTAGGATCTATTGGTAATATGAGGCAATATCTGAAATTTTTGGAAAATGGACTCCATGCATCCTAGACATCCAATTAGATAAAATCATACACATGTATACCTATATCTAAAAATTCAATATTGCTATTCTTTTCCAGGCATAGTTTAAAGACCTTTACATATATTAACTCCTTCAATCCTCAAAATAAACTTCAGAGGTATTTTTAATCTCCCATTTTACAAATGAGGAAAGCAATGCTCAGATAGTTTAAGAAAACTAACCAACATTACAAAGCTAGTTGGGGAAAAACAGGAATTTGAATCAGGTGATAGAGTATTCCATGCTTTTAACCACTACTTTATGTAACCTATTAAGTAACTATCCTCTACTAAGGGTTTTTTCATTTTCAAAAATATAACTATCATCATAATCAGAATTTTAAACATTTATGTAAAACTTGAAGTGTCCCCCCATTGTGTTTTATTTGATCCTCATTACTTCCAATTGATACTAGATGAATTGAGGCTTAATGTAGCTATATAATAATTTCATATAATTATTGCACTGTTTGAGCACATCTGTTTTTGAGTAGAATGCACTTTCCTTATATTTCTGTAAAAAATTGTTAGTGTAAATTCGTTGATACAGAAATTAGCATAAATGCATATCAGAAAATAGAAGACTAGATCTTTATTCCATGCAGACACAGTGATAGTAAATAAAACATTTCAGATGTTAAGTATAAAAATCATATCATTTACAGTCTAGAAAATACTTACCACCACCCTTTTATCTTATAAGGTTAGTAAGTAGAATCTTTCATAGCTAATATATTTTAGCGTTTATAAAAGTACTAATAGGTGGTATATTAGAAATAAATTGCAAACTGAATTATTATGCAGATTGAAAGTATAATCTTTGTTATCTACATGTGTTAGCATGAATTGCTTTGCAGTGTATCAAACAGATATCTGATGCAAATTAACATGAGCAAACATTCAGTAGACGGTCTGGACCAGTCATCTAGAATGTAGTCTTTTTTAAAGATTTTTTAAAAATGCAAATAGAAGCAACTTGTCTCACTTAGTAGAAATTAAAACCAGAACATGGTTTTTTAAAAGTCATCCTTCCATCAACCCACTGTTATGTTAACACTGTCTTAAAAACAATGGCTCCCCCCCCCCCCCGCCCCCACCATTGTCCAATGCAAAGACATTTGAAAATACAATTCAGTAACTCAAAAGTGCTGTGAGGGTAAACTGTCTCTTGGGGATTCCATCACCATTTGATTTAATGTTGACTGTTTAATCATATTATAAACTTCTCCAACAGGCCTGCGTAATTGCCTCCTTAGCAGAAAAGAGTAAACAGCTTACCTTGCAATTCCAGTTTCTTAAGAAGCCCATTACATTCCTGAAAACATCAAAAGATTTGTCAGCACTTCCATTATCAACCTCCGTTTTCTAGAGTTGATAGCTGGCTATAAAATTTTTCTCTGGGTTTAAAATTGGCATTTAATAGTTTGACATGGAATGAACGTGGTCATAATCTGGGAGAGGGTGGGGTTCTTTTGCTCTGCAATTCAAATTAGGTAAATTGTTATTTCCCAGAATGTGGCCAGTCATCATAATAATCACTGCCATTTATTTAGTGCCTATTTCCTGCCAGGCATATACACTATACTGAATTCATTTTAGTCAACTCAATAAAGAAGGTGGTATTATCCTTAGTTTGCAGATGAGGAAACTGATGCTCAGAGCAGTAAAGTCCTTTTCCAAGTTTATACAGTAAGAAACTGAACTTAAATGCAGGTTCAGAGTACCATGGAGCTTCATGCTATGGGATTGCTGATTAACTTCATCCATGAGGATGGGGTAAGCAGGAGGGACAAGAGCTAACAACAAAAAATAGGATCTTTGCAATTCAACCGTCAACCTATTTCACCTCAATTGCCACAGGCGACTGTCTCATTTCCTAGCCAATTATAGCTCCTATGGATATTTTAACTGCCTATGTTGAAGGCAAAAATTATACTACTAAGTCAGAATTAGAAAAAGACATTCCACTCATTTGACAGCTTGCCATGTTTCTGCAACAAACAACAATATGATTAGACGAAATAAAATTTGGAAATAATTACTTTAATCCAAAGTATGAACTAATAAGTGTAGGCGTTCTTATTAAAAAGAAGTTCACAATAGTTATAATTCATGAACTTAAATAACAATCATCTCCCACATATGTTCTTTATGACTTCTTCAGCAAAAGCTCTGTAAATACTTTCTCACAGAGAAAGTTTAGGCAACTGACATCTAGACTAATATGACAGATCACATGGCTCAGCATGTTGGAAATTCATTTTAACTTACAAATACATCTAAAATTGTTCTGTGAGTAAGTGCTGAATAGTGTTGATGGTTATGTTAATTCTGTGGCATCTTGACTTTGGGGGTGAAAGCAAATCCAGAGACAAGAAAAATTACATTCCTGTTTCGAAAGGCAGCACATGTTGGCCTGACTGAAAACTTCTGTTTCCAATGATGGCCATTGTATTTCTGTTTCCAATGATGGCCATCAATATCATCAGCATCAGAGATTTGTTAGGTATCTACCAGGGGAGTAGTGCTATACGCGTTGTCCTTAGAAGGAAGTTAAGGCAAACTCATATATCCTTGATGTACCCTGTTTGGCCAAGGCCCATTGATTTGATCTTTTAGTCCGTCTTCTTGATTAATTGTGAAATGATCAATTGGAATAACTAAGCAGTATCAGAACTGAGCACTTCACAGCAAGATTAGCCAAACTGCCTCTGGCCATGTCCTTTAAAATTGTCAACATTTAATTTCACTCCCCACCCTGCTCTATGATGTTTTAAATCCATTAGAGAGGCAATGCCATCAAATATTTCATTAGCATAGATATAGGGATAACCAACTCTTAATTAAACTGAGACTGATTTCATGTAGGGGAGAGCTGATTTTTTAATTTTTGATTGAGAAGATCTGATTAGAAATCTTAAGCTGATTGGAAATCTTTAGATGCTATTGAGATGATAGGTATGAACTTGATTGGCTTTTATTTCCACAGACTGCCTATAAGTTAGTAGTGACTGAAAGGCAACATATATATAAATACAAAGATTCTAACAGTTAATTTCAGCCCCTAAACTGGATGATTTTAGTCACCTGAGGGAAAGTGAGACAAATACAGTACATTTTATAAAAGAACAGTCATCACTAAAAACAGTAATGCTCTAGCAGAGGTAATTTATCAGAAAAAGCTGACCCAGTTTTCCTGGCTAAAAGGCCACCGGCAACCTTGTTCCTTGGCAAGCAGGCTGGTTCTTACAGCCATAGTAGCAGACAAATCTGGGTTTGAATTTATAGTTCTCCTTTTTCCCTGAATAAAGATATACTCTAAAAATTTAAGTGATGGACCACGTATCTCTTAGATACTTTCTGTTTTACTCCTATAAGTCTTTGATGATTTCCAGAACCCTGAAAATTGTGGGCCCCCCAGGGATTGAGTGGGGTGATTAGGAAGCCCCAAGTTGCTAGATTAAAAATGAAAACGCCTCTGACTCTGAAATCCGTGTAAGGGCAACTTGTCTTACGCCATTTGGTTTGTCTCTGTCTGATCCTCGTCTGGTGCTCTGCACATCTTATGATTTCTACCCAGTCAGGATTTTGACTTAACTAGAGAAAACTCATACTTGATTTTTAGTTGTCTTTAACGTAGTTTTGTCCCTGTCTGATGATCTTAGGGAACTGCCTAATACAAACCGAAGAGCAAAACGTCAGGACAAGTACACATGTGCATCTGCTTGGGTCTGGCTTCTTGTTGTTACACCTGACAAGGTCTTGGTTGACCCCCTGGGGGTTAGAAACTGAAGGTCTAATTCCTTCTACACAAGGTCAGAGAACAGTCTGACCAGAAATTATTGGTTATGGCCTCAAGGAGCCACAAAGGGGCGGCAGCGATCCATCTTGGTGATTCAAAACCCCCAATTCCACCCTTCATATGTAGGAGATGAACTAGAAACGGAGGTAGATTACAGTGATATTTAATAGGATAGACTGGCTAATTGCTCACCACACCCATTTCTTCTTCTTTCTAGGCACATATTAGTCCACCTTTCCCAGTCTTCTTTGCAGAGAGAAGTGGCTATGTGACTGAATTCTAGCCAACAAAATCTGAACTGACATAAATGGAATGTTTCCATGTCTGAGACATCAAATTCTTCCTCCTAGGAAATTTCCTAATGATTAGTGATGTTGAGCACCTTTTCATACACCTGTTGACCATTGATATACCTCTTTTGGAAAACTGGCTAATAAAATTTTTTGGCCATTTTTAAATTGAGTTATTGGTTTTTTTTGCCATTGAGTTATAGAGGTTCTCATATTATTTTATATTAAATGCTCATCAAATATAGGGTTTGCAAACATTTTCTCCCGGTCTATCGGTTGCTTTTTTCATTTTGTTGATCATTTCCTCTGTGATGCAGAAGAGTTTTAGTTCAATAGAGTCCCACTTGTCTATTTTTGCTCCTGTTGCCCGTGCTTTTGGTGTCATATCAAAAAAAAAAATCATTGATAAGAACATAGCAAGAAGCTTGTTCCTTACGTTTTGTTTTTGTTTTTGTTTTTGTTTTTTTTTTTCCCTAGGAGTTTTACAGTTTCAGGGCTTATGTGTAAATCTTTAATCTAGACAAATGGCCAAAAAAACCATGAAAAGATGTTCAATATCACTAGCCATCAGGGAAATTGAAGTCACCTAACACCTGCTAGGATGGCTATTATTTAAAAACAAAAATAGTATTGGAGAGGAGATGCAGAAATTGGAACAAATTTGGGAATGCAAAATAGTGCAGCCACTGTGCAAAACAGTATGGAGGGTCCTCAAAAAATTGAAAAAAACTATCTTATGATCTATCAATCCTACATGTGTGCATGTACCCAAAGAACTGAAATCAAGATCCCTAAGAGATATTTATACTATTATGTTCACTGCATTATTCACATGAGCCAAGGTATGAAAACAACAAAATGTCCATCAGAAGATGAATGAATGGTTAAAGAATGTGTTTAATATACACACATGGAATGTTATTCAGCCTTAAAACAAGAAGGAAATCCTATCTTATGCAACAATATGGATGGACCCGGACAACATTATGCTAAGTTAAATAATGAAACATAGAAGGACAAATATCACAAATATAATTTCACTTATCCAAGATATATAAAATAGTCAAACTCATGGAAGCAGAGAGTAGAATGATTGCTTCTAGGGGCTGAGGGAAGGGGGGAATGGAGCAAGATGAGGAGGTTATAGAGACGTGCTGTACCACATCGTGCCTAGAGTTCACAATACTATATTGTACACTTAAAAATTTAAGAGCATATATCACATATAAATGTTCCTACTACAATTAAAAACAAGCAAACAACAACAAAAACTCTCTTCTACAAAATTCTTTTTACTCTTTCCCCACTCCAAAAGCTTGAGGCAAATATGGAAGGAAACTGAATCCCTGTATTACCATTTGGATAAGAGCTTTGAGCCCGTCAGGAAAAGCTATGGCAAACTTTAAATAATGGAAAAATAAAATCCTGCAGCATCAAAATGCTGAACATTTTGTGTTCATATCTTTAAAGGGTTATCATTACCTAAAGTGATACAGGCATTTGTATGTTGGAATAAAGTGTTGCCAGAACAAAAACTGAATTATGTGGCGTTGGTTTAGTAGTCAAGGAACGCATGATAAGGATATTGATACTAAGCACCTGAAAGATGGAAACCAATGTGATGTAAGACATTTGGTAAAACAATTGTTACCTGTGTTATTTGGAAGGCAGATCAAGTAACCACTGACACTGTAGACCTAGGCACAGTGATCGGGAAGAGTCAATGTGTTAGCTTTCACTTTTGCTTTTGGAAAAATATTACAAGAAAGAGATAAACGCATGAGAGAATTGGCCATTTTACAAGCAGAATTGAAAAGGAATAGAGAGAATCCAGAAACTGGGGCCAAAAATGGTGGCAAAAACTGATTATTCCTAGATCCCCAAAAGTAAGGGATAAGATTTTTTTCAAATCTTGGGAGACAAGGTCTGGATAAGGTTTCTCTGATGTACAAAGTGACTGAGCCTATGGCAAAAATCAGGTTAAGAGTCTGAATTTCTCCTCTGTTGTTTTAGGTATCCTGAAATCGATAGTTGACCATTAATTCAAGGAAAAATAGGACATAGAGGAGAATAGCAAATAAAGTTGGCTTCAGCATTGTCTCAGGAAGGAATTTTAGTTTATTGGCACAGGGAATTCACTGGAAACAAGTCAGGAATCTACTCAGACTTTGAATTAATTTTTTTAGCCAAATGAATTTATGAACTTACTCCTAACATGTGTTTGAGCCTTAAAAAATTGCACCCCCCAATATTGCACAAAGAGGAAACAGTGTATCAATGTTACAATTTCATGTGACTTAATAGCGAATAGGAATACTTATAGACATATCCCCCCCCAAAAAAATTGTAAAGTATCATGCTACAAAAAATTATCCCCCACCCTCTCACATAAAAGATATCTCTAGACAGGTTGAAAACAAAAACAAAATAAAAACATATAGTTTATAAAGTAGAAGGAAAATTCCAACTGGCTCTGACTTCTCATCTACAAAACTAAATGCCGAAAGAAAATGGAGCAGTGGATTTGAATCAAAAAATCTAACATCCAATGTTG
Organism: Panthera uncia; assembly: GCF_023721935.1. Lineage (NCBI taxonomy): Eukaryota > Metazoa > Chordata > Mammalia > Carnivora > Felidae > Panthera > Panthera uncia. Next base: position 29,696,503 of record NW_026057576.1, read on the forward strand.
TAACTTATGTGTGAAGCGGAGAATAGAGTTTTCTCAAATATGTTAAGAATTATATTATTCAATATTATTCCTGAAACATTTCCTCAAATATAAAACATCAAAATGAAAGAAAACAAACCAAACTAAACCAAAATTAACCTGTCAAGAATAAGGGAATGATGGTCTTAGTGGAATGTCAATGGACATTAAATCTATATAAAATAAAGCTTAAAGACATTATTAAGAGTGAAGATTTATTATTATATTAATGTAATAATAATTCGTAACTAACTCCTTTATTTATTATGGCCGACATGTGAGGAGAGGCAGATAGTGAAGGGAAGTAAACCTGAGCTAATTTCCTTGAGTTTAAAGGTGGGATGAACAAAATACTGTTAGTCTCATGGCTATGAATTTTTTTTAAATGAGTGCTTTTAAAAGATATAAATATAAACAGTAATAAGGTTAAAAAACAGACTGAATAGTTTGCAGTGTACTAGAGGATATGAAAAGATTTATAAGTATAGCTCAGCACAGAGAAACTATGGAGTTAGCAAAAAGTCCTGAAAAAAGAAGGGAACAGATGACAAGGGTGAAACCAAATATGTTGATACCTCATATAACAAAATAAACAATCATGTTAAAGTCAGAGCCTCCAATCGGTTCAAACAACACAGCTCTAAACTTTTACAGTAACATTAAAAGCTAAAATGTGAAAGGGTGTAGAAAGCTTCTGGTGAAGTAAGAAATTGATCACATTTCTTTACCTCTACTCTTTTTTTTTTTAACTTAATGATTCAAAAATTCTATATATTTCTCAGTGCTCTTTCTCCCCTTTACCTATTTTGCCCATCCCCACCCTCACCTCCCCTCTGGTAACCATGAGTTTGTTTTCTGTATGTCAGAGTCTGCTTTGTTGTCTCTTATTTTTTTATTTGTTCATTTGTTTTATTTCTTAAATTCCACAGATGAGTGAAATCATACAGTATCTGTCTTTCTCTGACGTTTTACTTATTTCACTTAGCATTGTACCTTTCTAGGTCCATCTATTTGTTGCAAATGACAAGATTTCAGTCTTTTTTTTTTTTTTTTTATGGCTGAATAACATTCCATTGTATATATATGCTACTTCTTTATCCATTCATCTGTCGATGTACTATATGGGTGGCTTCCATAATTTGACTAATGTAAATAATGTTGCAATAAACATAGGAGCACATATATCTTTTTGGTATTGCTTGTTTGTTTTGTTTTGTTTTTTGCAGATGCCACTTAATTGCAGATGCCAATTAATGTTTTCCTATTCTTTGGGTAAATACCCAGTAGTGAAGTTACTGGATCATGTGGTAATTCTAATCTAAAATTTTTGAGGAACCTCCATACTGTTTTCCACAGTGGCTGCACCAGTTTGCATTCCCACCAACATTACAGGAGGGTTCCTTTTTCTCCACATCCTCGTCAACACTTGGTATTTCCTGTGTTTTTGATTTTAGCCATTCTGACAGGTATGAGGTGATATCTCATCATAGTTTTACTTTGCTTTTCTTTGATGATTAGTGATATTAAACCTCTTTTCATATGTCTGTTGGCCATTTGTATAGCTTCTTCAAGAAAATGTCTATTCAGTTTCTCTGCCCATTTTTATGTCAGATTCTTTGTTTTTAGTGTTGAGCTGTATAAATTCTTTATATACTTTAGATATTACCCCCTTGTCATATATATTATTTGCAAATCTCTTCTCCCATTCAGTTTGTTGCCTTTCTGTTTTGTTGATGGTTTCCTTGGTTGTGTAAAGGCTTTTTATTTCAGTGTAGTCCCAATAGTTTAATTTTGGTTTTGTTTCCCTTGCCTATCTTTAACTCTACTCTTAAAATACACACACACACACACACACACACACACACACAGAGAGAGATAAACACACACAATAACATACAACAAAAAGTTCTTAGAAGAAGAAATAAGAATGACACAATTTTAGACATTAAAAAACAGAAGAATAATTGGTTACAGACTTTGCAGGTAAAAGAATGCTGAAACCTGATACAAGCGAGTTGAGTTTAAAAGAAAGTATAGACATTGAATGGTAAGACTCACTAGTCCCTTTCCTAACTTGGACTCTTTAATCTTAGTAGCCAAATTTATTATATATTGTCCTTTCTTCTTAAGCTAGCAAAGGATTAGAAGAGTTCTCCTCATCTATAAAACAATATGTGTATATGTGTATGTATGCATAAATAATTTATATTTATTAGTATATAAGTTGATATTCATTATTTATCTTATAGTTTATATTAATATAAATTAATTAATCTATCAATATTTTTACACACAGTATATACATATACAAACTTGGAAATTACCCAAAAAAATTGAATAGCAACTCTTTGTTTTATAGTGAAGCTCTCTACTTGCCCATTTGGGAATATCTACAAGCAGCTTCTTAATGCTTCATTCAAGATGCCAAAGATCTCCAGGAAGCTGAGGAAAGATTCTACTATTATAGTCACAGATTAAAGCAAAGCCTCAAAAATCAGTAAAATTTAATATCCTTAGAGCAATATGAGAAGTATTAATACCAATAAAACAAATGCAGGATGTTTGTTAAATGAAAGTACTCAGAGAATGAGAAGAACTCTCAAAAATTTATTTTAAAAGTAGGGAACCAAAAATTATACAGAGACATATATACTATATATAGTAAATATATAGTATATATGTCTTTGTATAGTATATATATAATTAACAGAAGGGTATAGAACAGAAAGTAGCACTAAAAGAAAGCATTGGGGAACAGTAGAGAAAAAAAATGAATGGACTAGTCCATGAAAGCCAGTATCTGAGTATCTGGAAAGGGATAATAGCAGAAATCTGTGGGAGAAATTATCAAAGCAACAATTCAATACATTTTTCTTGAATTGAAGAACCTGAGTACCCAGATTAAGAGGATCTGCTGCTCACCCAGCTTGAGAATGAAAAAAATCTTACTCCAAGAGGTATCATTGTGAAACTTGAGAAGAGAGTATTGGGGGATATATTATACTAGAATCTTTTAGAGGAAAAAAACCTCAAAAGGCAGACAAACTAATAAAACCGTTTTTCATTGACAAGATTGGAAACACAAAGGCATTGGGCTTTTCAACAGCAACTTTGAATACTTAAAAACAATGTAGCAATGCTTACAGAATTCTGAGGGAGAATGATTTCCAATCAAAACTGTTAAACCAGAATTCAAAAATGGATATAAATAAGGAATTGAAGTCTTTAGAATAAGTCCTTTTTTTAGCATGAGTTGCAGATGCTGCTCTGTATGGCAATCAGAGTCTCTATTTCAGGTTCATTGAGTCCAGGTGCCAGACAGCCTAGGAAGAAGCACAGGTGAGAGAGAGCGAAAGAGAGAGTGAGCAAGAGAGAGAGAGAGAATGGGGGAGGTCTACCTGCTAAATACCTAAGGGACAGTTTAACTTCACTGCTCAGTGGTTCATATCTCTACTTTTCTCAGTACAACAACTGAGCAGTGGCATTTGGAGAAAAACTTAGTGTTCCTTTCAAACACTGCATTTGAAGACAGTAACACTGTTTAGGTAAAATATGTTATATTTGATGCCTTTGGTAATATCTTATATTTTCTTAATCTTCCTTGGAAGTTCAAGCTATTCTATTTGCACATCTGGAGTACTACCTCACATGTTCTGTCACTTGTTTCAGATAGCCCTTGATGACTGGATGTAATGCAGTACAAACAATCTTTCTTAAATCTTAGTCCATGGTCACTAACCCCTCCCCACCTTCTACTCCTAATAGACCTTGAAATTTTTTTACCAGTCATAAACTGATTAAAGGAGCCATATAAAGTCATGTTTATTTTTAGGTAAAAGTGGTCAAATTTCACAATTGAGTATTTAATCATAATAAGTGAGTAATAAGTACTTTTTACAGACTAGAAAAATAATGTTTGGAAATTATGTGTGCCATTTTTCAACAGTGCTGCTGTGATAACTAAAATAGTTTTCAAAACATTAAAAGCTGGAGAAACATATATAAAGCAAAAAGCAGGTTATAATATTTACATTAGAGAAAAATTAGTTTCCAGGAGAAAAGACATTTTTATATTAATAAATGGAAAGTTCACAATGAACACAAGTCATGAGTATTTGAATTACATGCTACTCAGAAAACTATATAAAATATAAATCTATAATATATAGAATCAGACCCAGAAAAGAAGGTGGTGAATATAATATTCTAATATTTAATATATTTTCTCACAGTGAATGTGGGTATATTTCAGGAATGCATGGTTGGTTTGACATGAAAAATTAATATATTTAATGAAGTATCTAGGCAAAAAGTTAATAGAAATATGTATCTGAAAAATATAATTAAAGATTTATTTAGAAATTATGCAATAGCCTTGAGACAAGGACTGGGTTTGATTTTAGGAGAAAAATTAATAGACATATAAATAGTAGTATAGTTCTACTTGTCTTACATCACTTAGAACAAAATTAGAACTATCTATTTACTACTATCCTAGAATACTTACAAGAAGTGATCATGTAGGGGCAAATTAATAAGTATTTCAAATAAAGATGCTATTCTCTGAATAAAAATAAAACAAGAACATAAGATCGTTAAGTATCTGCTTCAAAACTGAGAACGTTTTATTTGAAAACATAATGTGTCAAAATTTGTAAAAGGCAATTAAACTCTTCAAAAAAATATTCTTCTTTGAAGATTTTATTGATAAATTGAAAAACAGAAAATAAGTAAAATAGGCTTCCAGGGGCCATGTTTAAAAAATAATACAATTACAGGATATATGAGTAAAAAATCAATATAATAAGGCAAATAGTAAAAAACAATACATTAAAATTAATCTCTAATTTGAACTGCTAGTTCTTTGCAAAGATCAATAGCACTCTCTAATAAATATGACAGAAAATATATATGAGAACAATTTCTAACACTGAAAATGAGAGTGATCTTATAGCCACAGATGCATATAATTTAAAAATTGTAAAACCATCGTTTTTGGGTAACCCTGGATTGTTACATAGAAATGTATAATTTCCTTAGAAATACATAAATTATGAAAATTAGCTCAAAAGTAGAAAATGGGAATAATTAATTATGAAAAGTTTAGTGAAAAAAATAATATCAAGAAATCCCTCTAAATACAATCTCTTCTATTTCCTTCATGGAAGAAATCTGTAAAAAAATTTAAGGGAGAGGCAAAGTGTATTTATAGAGCAAAAGACATACAATATTTAGATGATCCTTCATTAAAAAAAAGCAGTTTAATGTTTATTTTTTTGGGGGGGGGAGGAGCAGACACACACACACACATACACACACACACATATATACACACACACACAGAATCCAAAGCAGACTCCATGATCTGAGCGATCAGCACAGAGCCAGATGTGGGGCTCAAACTCATGAACTGTGAAATCATGACCAGAGCCAAAGTCGGCCACTTAACCAACTGAGCCACCCAGGTGCCTCACAGATAATCCTTCATTGTTTAAAAAAGAAACAACATTGTAATTTTAATAAAACCTGAAAAAGTTACTTGCAAAATATTAATAAATATCTCTTTTACAAGTGATTCGGATTTAGATTTGAGCATATTACATGAGTTTATTATGTAGATGGTAGAAGAGTTGAACATTAAGGAGCTTATCAATTAAACCATAAATCATTAAGTAATAGAAGGAAAATCATATGAGATGGTCTCTAATTAAATTCATGATTCCTTTCTGATAATGCTTAGCAAATTTAGAGACGATTACATCCTTAACGTGATAATGTTAAAATCTGAACCCAATTATCAACACTACATTTAAAATGAAATATACCTGTAGCATTTCAAACTGAGATGTATAAAACTACTTTTTGGAGATATATGTTCTATTTAAAAAAAAAAAAAAAAAGGAAAACAAGGTTCTGTGTTCAAAAGCATGTGAGAAATGTCTCACAATTTATTCCCAAAGAGTATGCTTTTGTCTATGTGTGTGTAAAGGAGGTAAGAAGCCTTAACTTTATTCAGCTAAGCATTGACACAGTAAGTTTTTTATATTATCAAGTATAGCCACCATGTTTTTACCTTAGATCTTCAGAAGTTAGAGCTGAAAGTTTGTACCCCTGTACTCTTTTATAAACCACTCCTTTTTCCCACCCCCTGCCAGCCTCTGACAACCACTTTTCTCTTCTCTGTTTCTATGACTTTCTTTTTTTGGATTCCACATATAAGTTACACAAAAAGGCACCTATGAGCAGCATGAATATTAAAATCTTGTAGAACACTGCAGGTTACCATTTTTAAAAACTTAAGACTCAAGGCATATCCACTAAAGCCAGGAATAAGACAAATCTTCATATTCACAAGAATTGTTAAGCTCCCTGCCCTCGTAGGGAAATTCCAGTCTGGAAAGCAAGCAAGGAAGGAAGAGGGAGGGAGGGAGGTTAATAACTGAATGGTAGGTATTAGTAAAGGAGAAACAAATTTTTATCATTCTTAAATTTGCAAGATTGCTTCAGTCCTAATTGCATCAATTGAAAAGCTTTTAAACCAAGAAGTTTACTAAAATAGCCAGTTACAAAGTCAATATGTAACACTTAGTATCTCTTCTGTGTTTCCAGAAAAGATCAATTATAAATTATAGTTAGGAAAATCTTCATTCACAAGAACAAAATGTGTAAAGCACCTAGAAATACATTTTACAAAAAACTAGTGCTTATATGTTAAAAAAAACCCTACAAAACTGTTTCTGAAAGTATTAAAAATGTGCAAAAATGTACAAAAATTACTATGTTAAGAAAGTATAGAACTATATCCATTGTTCCAAAGAATGTAAGAGCATTTGTCTTGGATAATTTTAATTTTGTAAAGAAACAAATTTGCTCCAAATAGATCTTTGAATTTATGATTATTTCAATCAAAATACCATTTTCTTCCTGGTATTCAGATAAATTGTCCAAACAGATGTGAAAAAAATAATTGTGAGCCTTATCCAGAATAATCAAAATAGGATATCTAATAATTCATGGAAAAGAAGGTAATGGAAGTAGTTTTTGCACTGCCAGATATTAAACTCGTTATAAATCAATAACTATAAACATGCTTTACTGATAAAAGGATAGGTATACATATAAATGAAATGGGGGAAAATGTCCAAAAAAATCATAAAGGTATAATAAGAATATGGCATAAGTGTTATGTAATAAATTGAAAAAGCAGTATCATGCCATTGGTGATAAACAACCCAGGGCAGATAACTAGTTGGGGGAAAGTTTATCTCATAAACTGCCAAAGGGGAACATAAACTGGAAAACATTGTCTGGAAAAATGATCATCAGTAGGTTTCAAAAATGTTCAATTTGTATATATATGCCCTTTGGGCTCTGACTCCCCACTCCATCTCCTTTAGCCAATAAAAATTTTTTATTTTTAGTAATCCAGTCTGAGAAAATAATCACAAATTTCACAAAGATATGCTGTTAAGGCTATTAATCTCACTGTGGTTGAGAATATGTATACACACACACATTCACACATGCACACACACACACACACACACATAGATGGAAATATATGGATATATATGGAAAGAACCTGAATATCCAATAATAGAAGTTTCATTTAAATATGCTTTAGATATATAATAAAAGTAGAGCTATTATTAAGACTGAGGGGGTTGTATCTGATATGAAAAATTGTTTGCAACATACACTAAAATTTTTACGGTATACAAATATATATCTGTACACATAGGGAGACATAGACAAACACTGAACCAGAGACAGAAAGGCAATCCTTGCTTCGTAGTAAGTTTTGGTTAACATAGTGTGTGGGTGTGTGGGTGTAGGTGTGTGCGTCTCTGTCTGTGTCTGCCTCTCTTTCTTTGTCACTCTCACAGAGAATGTTTTTGTTTTGTTTTGGTCATTCACTTCTCTACTCAATTACTTAAGTCCCATGATTTTTTTTTATGTGTAATTTATTGTCAAATTGGTTTCCATACAACACCCAGTGCTCACCCAACAGATGCCCTCCTCAATGCCCATCACCCACTTTCCCCTCTCCCCCACGCCCCATCAACCCTCAGTTTGTTCTCAGTATTTAAGAGTCTCTTATGGTTTGCCTCCTTCTCTCTAACTTTTTTTTCCCCCTTTCCCTCCCCCTTGGTCTTCTGTTGAGTTTCTCATAATTGGCAGAAGACATGAATAGACACTTTTCTAAAGAAGACATCCAGATGGCCAACAGGCACATGAGAAGATGCTCAACGTTACTCCTCATCAGGGAAATACAAATCAAAACCACACTGAGATACCACTTACTGCCAGTCAGAGTGGCTAAAATGAACAAATCAGGACACTATAGATGCTGGCGAGGATGTGGAGAAACGGGAACCCTCTTGCACTGTTGGTGGGAATGCAAACTGGTGCAGCTGCTCTGGAAAACAGTGTGGGGGTTCCTCAAAAAATTAAAAATAGATCTACCCTGTGACCCAGCAATAGCACTGCTAGGAATTTACCCAAGGGATACAGGAGGGCTGGTGCATAAGTCCCATGATTTTTAAAATTTGAACTCAGCCCCCCTATCTTAAATAAATTCTTTTAATTGGAATTTTCACCTGTCTTACAGTGAAACCTCTTGCTATGTTTGGAGCCCCATCACCTTATTTCTATCAAAGAAAGACATGAACGTCCTAATATAGACCTCTGTCTCAGTGGGTTCTTACGATAGGAACCTCCTCTCTCTTTCTGATAAAGGAGCAATATTTTCTTTATTGGTTTTGCTCTGTTCTGCCATATGTACGTGGCCTGGTACAGTATGTTCCTGGATCTCCTGTAGCTTCTTTGTGGAAGTTCATTTCCTTGATTTGCGGGTTATAGCGTATGTCGTTTGGGTTGTAGCCTATAGCATTCTGTTACTCCTGGGTGACGTGAAGGCAACAGTAAGTTTAATTAATTCACTTAATTAAGTCATTTAACTGAAGTAAATGTTGCTATGACAAATTGTAAAAGGTGTCTAGACTAGTTGATTTTGAAAGTTATATCCAACCCAGGACATTTTGTTCCCTGGAGCCTCAGGTGGTCTTTGTTACAAGACTTTCCTCGTACCGTAATGGGTTTGGTGAAAAGAAATAGTTGACATGCATGGCCCTTGCTGCAGGAGCTAGGCCTTGCAGGCTTCAACTCTCATATTAAAACAAAAATCTTACGAAGCAAACAATTAATAGTAATAAATTACCCACTGTTATCCGAACATATTAGACGTTAAAAAGTAGACTATTTTCAAATCAGTTTCATATTCATTACATTTATGAGGGAAAACAATAAATATTACATAATTTCTTTATCCTGTCAAATGACAACTGTTAGGGCCTTTGCCAACTCCACTGAATTGTTTTGTTCATTTCTGTTTTGAGACTAAGTATAAGAAGCCATGGGAAAATATATATTCGAATGATTATAGGAACATAGGAAATTTCCCTCCTTAAAATTGACAAAATGATCATTACTTACTGATAATAAGAAAAGTTTATTTTCCCAGACAATTTTACACATAGTGTCCCTTCAGTGTTGTAAACAGAATGCTTAACGCCAGAAATATCCAAACGTATATTTTGGTCTGTTCCACAGTGAAAATTTTTGACTCTAACTCAAAAAGAAGAAAACCTGTGATTTTTTGTGAGAAGTAGTTTTAGGTTTTATTTTAAGGTAGATGTCCAAATCTGTAATTGAAATGAGAAATTATATTTGCTTATTTTCAAGTATTTATACAGTCTTTGAGGCTCAAAGACGATGTCCCAGCTTGTAGAAAAATGTAATTACTTTGCTGATTCTACTTTTCATCTCCTGGTTTTCTTCCTCGCCTTCTCACAGCTTTGTCCATGTTATCTGTTCAGAAAAATAAGCCTGAGCGCTTACATACACAAAGAAAAGATCAAATGTCACCTCCAGAGCTCTCATTAAAGGCGGACTCAAACTAAATATTCTAACACAAGGTAAATGAACAGTGAACTAAAACATGGTAACAAATATGTAATGAGCTATAAAAAAAATAGATCAATAATTGCACTCGAGATCTGTGGAAATTATAGTGTCCCTGATCCAACCAAGAGACTATTTTGCTGCAGTATTTTGTGCGCAGAGTTCTCCTGTGGGACCGGGCTGCAGAGGACATTTTAGTGGGAGGAAGAGAGCAATAGGAAGAGGAGAATGATTCATGTTCAGCATCTCAAGTGGAGGATCGAGTGCAAGCATTGAATAATGAAACAAAGACAAGATATTCAGCATGCCAGGAAGGTTACTGTTAGAGAGCTGTTAGAATTATTTAAAAAGGTTAGTCTATGAATAAACATGCTTCATCAAGGTCTCTTACACATGCAAAGAGAGATGCTAATGAATAATAAAAGAGTAATGGGGACTGGCGAAGAAATTAATGTTAATCTTATCCAAAGCAGATACAAATTAATATTGGAGCAACATTTTTGTAATCACTTCTCAAGGCAAAAATTCAATTAATGTGACTATATCAATATTTCAAATCTTAGTCCCTTGAAAGTATACTTGTCTCTCTTCATATAAGCGTGCTCTCCTCTGTGAACAGCTGTAGCTCATCTTGTCAATACTTGGGGAGATTTCTAAATGGTGTAGCTGGAAGAAATAGGGACCAGTTCTATAACCACAGAGCTATGATGCAGAATTGCTTTGGGGCACGTTTCAGTTAGGAAGTTCAGTTTAGAGAAGAGCAATTACTCTATAGAAAATAGATACGTAAGCTCAGAATGGTGTGCCTTGCTGCATGACTTTATTTACTATTTTATATATACACACATATACACACACACACACACACACACGTGAGAGAGCTGCCTGTAATTTCGAGAGAACACATATTTTCAGGTACATGTTGATAGTCACAGAATATATATTATATATATGTTATATAAAATATATATATAACATGTATAATATATAACATAAAATATGCATAATGTATAACATGTATAATATGTATTATATAGTATATAAATTTACATATGTTACCTGTATAACATTTGTATCTTAAGTAACATCATATCAAATGGACGAGCACAGGAAAACATATCATAACAACTCCAAAAGGAGACTCTAGTTCTGCCAGTGAGAAAACAATTCTGTAAACCAAAGTTGAAATAGATTTCTTGAGTCTGAGCTAAATTTTATCCTTTGTCGTGGCCTGCTTTGAGGACAGAAAGAAATGAATATTTTCCTAGGAATTGTTAATGTATCTGAATTCTTTCCACCAGAGGCTCATTTTATCTCATATCTTTTTCTTTTGTTGATAGTCACTCGATAGGCTTTGTATAGTGAGTTATTCCTCTTGTTTGGCATACAATAGAAATGCCTGTCATAGTTTGTTTAAGGTGTCAGAGACTTAGAAAAAGTTTATGAAACTAAATGGACTCCTTGAATAAGTGTTTTGCAGCTGGGCAGAATGTGTTGTTTATGTTGTAATGCCCTGACAGGTTTATATAATAAGAGGTGCTAACGCCACCGTGCTATGATAGATTGGACTTGTTTGAAGCGTGGTGCTGTAGACAAATAGGCTTACATGCTGTTGTTCACAAAACCAAATGACGATCCAAAGCAAGTCACCCTATTAAAATAACTGTCTGGACAATCTCACTTCTGTACTTTTAATAGACAGTGTATCATTCCCATAATGAAAGAAACACGAAATGGTTTCCATACTGAATGAGCTCCCTAGAGGTGCTGGGATTTGTCTCATTATATGAAGCTTTTCCATCACCACTGCGATGCCTCCCTTCTCATCTTTGCTTCTCATCCGAGTGGAGAATTTCCTGTCAACAGCTTTAGCCTGGCTAAACCTGCATAACACAGAAGAGGGAAGTGCTGGAGATAAGATGACTTTTTTTTTTCCAGTTATGTCGAAAATTAGACCCAGTATTCCTGCCTGAGAAGGATTACTCAACGATGGGGATAGCATTCTGCACTCTCATTAAAAAAGGCAGTCTACAATTTTATTTTATTTTTTAAAGAAGTTGGATATGGCAGGAGAGGCTATCTGAGATTTCATGCTGTTAAATTCACCAGGGGGAGAAAATCACCACTTGTGTATTCTCCTCAGATGCCTTTGGTAACTCACAGTCCAATACTGTACTGATAGCTTCCCATGGCCAGCAGTCCTACCTCCTGCCTCAGTAATTTTGACCAGAGGAAGAAGGTTAATATGATGGAATAAAATGAACTTTGTCAAAGAATATTAAAGTTCAGTTACTAACTGACAAGCCCAAGACTTTTTTCGAGAAAATATGTTACTGTGCTCTGTGATTCTCCTTGAGTTTCTGCTGCTTCTCTTTGCTTTAGTTCATATACTGTCCTTTGGGCAGCCATTATCTCACAGCAGAGTGATTTCTTCTTGTCCTGCCATGTTCCTTTGTGTCATCGTCACCACCAATCATTGGGTACTTAAAATATGTCAATCAATATCATTTTACCGTCACAAAGCCCTTCTGTGTATTTTTATGATCATTAAACATTTTACAAAATTTTACATTTTACCAAAAAAAATGGGACTTTGAGAGGATAATTAACTTCTTTAAGATCACACAGTTAATAGGGGTGCTTGAATGGCTTATTGGTTAAGCATCAGACTCTGGGTTTCTGCTTGGGTCGTGATCTCTGGGTTCGTCAATGCAAACCCTGCATCCGACTCTGTGCTGACAGCATGGAGCCTGCTTGGAATTCTCTCTCTGCCCCTCCCCTGCTCACTCTTTCTGTATCTCTCTCAAAATAAATAAATGAACTTTGAAAATTAAATGAAAAAAGATCACACAGTTAATAAATGGAAGAAGTTAAGATCCAAACCCATATCTGAATCCAAAGGCAAGGCTTTTAACCACTCGACAATGATGTCCTAATACTGTTGCTTTTACAGGCATAATTCTTCTATAAATTTTTCTATCATGTTCTATGCTTAAATTACCGGATTTGGGTAAATTGCCCTGTGGGACAGAGATACGCCTTAATAAGCCTCCTCCAGGATATCAGGCCCAAGGAACAATGTGCCTTGGTTTAACATGCAGTAAGAAGAACAAATTAGGATTCATGGATTTATTCTTTGACAAGTAATCAAGTGGTTTAATTTTATTTGATACTGTTTTCCAAATGGTTATTCTGGACTTATCTTTAAAGGCATGCATAGCAATGAAGTGAAAACCATTTTTTCCTTTGTTCATTTTATTAATTTCTCACATACCAATTTAACTTTCCAGTTTGCAAAAAGAGTTTGCAAAAAGAATTTAAAATTTAACTGCTGACAGAAAAGGTAAAAGAAAATGTGTATTCCTATTATTGCTTTTAATAGAGGAATTGGACTAATCAGACAGATGTAAGATAAATGAAGCAGAATTAAAATGATTATGAACTTAATTCCTAAAAAGAATGAAATCTTGCCATTTGCAATGACATGGATAGAGCTAGAGAATATCATGCTATGTGAAATAAGTCAGAGAAAGACAAATACCGTATGATTTCACTCATATGTGGAATTTAAGAATAAAAACAAATGAGCAAAAGAGAAAAAAAAGGGAGAGAGAGAGGGAAAGACACAAGCCAAGAACAGACTCTTAACTATAGAGAACAAACTGATGGTTATCTGAGGGGAGGTGGGTAGGGAGATGGGTGAAATACATGATGGGGATTAAGGAGGACACTTGTGATGAGCACAGGGTAATGTGTGGAAATGCTGAATCACTATATTGCACACCCGAAAATAATATGTCACTGTATGTTAACTATACTGTAATTTTTAAAAAAGAACTTAATTCCTAATAAAGACAGGAATTACTGAGAAATTATCAGCAGCTAATGAAATCTGTAGCAAGCACTGGTCATAGATAAAGTCTGGAAGAAGATATTTCCATGGCTTACAGAGACATGTCATCACCTAAATATAGCACCCTCTTCAGTGAACTCTGAATGATTCCACGTTACGTTCTATAGAATATGTTCTAGATCCCATCCTATGGATCAATAAGATAAGTATCTTTAAGATCAACATAGAAAATTAAACCTACAGAGCCTACTAGTAGAAGCCAGCAGATAGACTATCTGTTATTTTCATGGATATTGTTTCCGTTGGTTGTTTTTCAGCATCCACCTTCTTTGGGGGAATTCTCTCTTCTTGCTTTCATGTAGTGACAGTTGGACTGTAATTCAAGGCCAATATCTTGGCAGTTCCTTTAACAAGTCTTTCCTCTTACAACTCCAGTATTGCAAAGGATTGTATAATCAGAACCTCTCTCATGGGACACTGAATCTTGAATGAACAATGAAAAGATGGAAAAAGGGATTAGGTTTTATTCTAATCTTGGTACCCCAGTGACTGTGGTTCCTGCTCTAATAATTTCTGGAACCTCCAGTGTTGTCAAAATCAACCTCTGTGCTTTGGAGCCAAAAAAATAACGTAAAGACAGAGTTGGGAATAAAGAGTCACAATAGCTTTATTGCCGGGCAAAGGACACAGGAGGATGCAACAGGCTACAGCCTTCAAAACTGCAACCCCTCCAGGAGGAAGGGGGTGGGGGGTTATATAGGGAAATACAGGATCTAGCCGGTTTGGACAAGGATTGTGTACCTGCTGCCAGCCTCCTTCCTCACATTTTTAGGGTGTTGCGGGTTCCTGAGACAATAAGGCTAAGAAGGGTGGAGGAGAGGTTTGCAGAAGAGAGGGAAAAGTTTACTTTAAATTGAGCTTTGCTGAAGCATTAGTACAGCCATTTTGATTTTTGTTCAACTTTATGCTTTTAAGCGGTTCACCAGGACTCTCTCAGACTCCGTTGGTTAATTTTACCTGTGCATTAGTAAGATCCCTGGTATTTTTCCAATTACCTCTTTGTTTAAATAGGGTCACTTTCTATTGCTTACAGCTAAAGTTTGAGAAGCCAAAAAATATCCACATTTTGTTGGTGAACAGAATTTATGCTTTACTAAAGACAATTCCATGCCCAAATCATCATATATCATTAAGAGGAAGCCAGTTTGATGATCATAGTCCTTAAAGCTAATTTACTATTCCTATCTAATCAAGTCTGAAGGTCCATCCCTCCAAAATCTATCTCATACTTAGCTATTTGTTTCTATCATAACTACCAAACCTTCATCCAGTACACCATTTTCTCTCCTTGGTTAGCAGGGGCAATATCTTTTTATTTGCTGTTCAATTTCTGCTCTATCCCAAGCTAATATCCACTCAGCACCCACAAAAATACTTTTAAAATATAAATTTTATCCTTTCTCTACCCTGTTAAACATCTTTGATAGATGCCAATTGTACTTCAGGTGAAATCCGCACTACCATGCTTTGCAAGGCCCTGGCTAATCTAGCCCATGGTGCACTTTTAAACCTCATCTCGTACCATTCTTTTTTACAAGCCACATCTGCTTATTTCAGTTTCTGGAAAATTCCAAAAATGGTACCCACCATAAGCTTTCAGCCCTCAGCTTAAATGCTACCTCCTCAGAAAATTCTTCCCTAACTAGTCTGTTTTCATTTACTTGCCCGTGTTTGTTTACTCCATTACTTTATCATATTTTATTAAATATGTACTATTTGTTTTACACTTGCTTATATTTTGTGTATTCACTGGAATGTAAGACCCATGAGGGCATATTGATTCACAAATACATCCCGTGTGGGCAGCATAATGCCAGTCCATAATGTCCTCTCAATAAATATTTTGTGAATAAATGATGCATGTTTTCTATGTAGATCAGAATTGAATTTCTTTTCTTATAACATAGCATTTTTTCCTCTTGTCCTTAAAATGAAAGTCCTTTTTTTTAATTCTACATTTCATGTTTTTGTTCTTAAAAATTTTATACAAACCTTTAATGTAAGCTTGTCTTTTATAGATTATAAAATGAATTGTATTTTGAAGTGTTAATGCCTATTTCCTTTGTTTTGTATAACAGTAATGAGATTAAAATGAAGACAGTATAAGCAGGAAATCTAAAATTTCACCAGAGAGAAAGCTTATAAAATACCTATTGTGTCAAAGGAAACCTAGCAAGTCTTTCCTTTACCTGTAAAGCTTTACAGGTTCTTGTTGTGAGCAAGATTCCAAGATCTCAGACAGACAATGAAATGCTACATTTGAACTATGTGCTGTGTCAGACAAATCTCCATGTTGCTCCTTAGAATAATACACCCAAAGAAATCCTCATTATCGACTTAGAAGGAAAGAGAGCACGAGGCTTTTGAGAGGAATAACTCAAATTCTTCTACTTTGGAGCCGTTATATAACAAAAATAGTATATTAAAAGTACTACATAAAGAGTGCCGTGCCCTTCTCTTTCCATCCCAGCAATACACATACACACAAATGAAGAATGAATAGAAATTAATAGGAAATGTGCACAGAACTGCACTAATAAGAAAATAATGCTCTAAGAAAACTTAAAAATTGGGAAATAATTCTGTGCAAATAAAATATGCACTCTGATTTCCATTTTAAATATAATTTTCATATTTAAATTATAACAACATTAAATATTACACACTATACCATTTGTTTAACCTAGTTTAGGCAAGGAGATTAACAAAGAGAAAGTCTCTTAGTCTTGGATTTCTCTTTGTTAGAAAACTATGGTGAAGATATTGTTTCTATGAGGCAAGCATATAAAATTATATTATTAGAAAGGGAAGAAGAGAACACTGACAAACTATGTTTTTGTCTTTGCTTATTTAGTGTTCTGATCACAGCATTTGATCTATAATATCAGTACTTTAGATTAAAATGCTCTATTTGTAAAGATGCTACCCATGATTCGCTTTTCACAGATGTTCTAATTCCAATTTAACAAGCATTATTAAATAAACACCTTCTATCTGAAAAGTATCAGGCAGAGGTGTTTTTTCAAAGGCCCTCTGAAGTAGATCTCGGTTTATCAAGCTAAATATGACCTATGCAAATTAGGGGAGGGAGAAGCTTAGGCTTCTCAAAGATTGATGAGGGTAATCATTTGGAGGTCATGGTAAAATGCAGATTCTGGTTCAGTAGATATGGTACTGAACCTAGAATCTGCACTTCTTTTTTTTTTTAAGTTTATTTAAGATGGAGGGAGACAGAGAGAAAAAGAGAGAGAGAAGGAAAGAGAGAAAGAGAGAGAATCTCAAGCAGGCTTCCACACTGTCAGCACAGAGCCCCATGCAGGGCTCAGACTCGCAAAGTGTGAGACCATGACCCTAGCCAAAATCAAGAGTTGGATGTTCAACCAACTGAGCCACCCAGGTGCCCTTCAAATCTGCATTTCTAACAAGCACCAAGGTAATGCTGATGTTGCTGTTATATGGACCAACCTTTAAGGAGCAAAGGTACAGAGGAGAGTGAGTTTGAAGTGGATCTCACAAGAGGGAGCTTTCCCTTGATCAGAAAATTGCACTTACAATAAACATCTGTTGCATATTGAGTGTAGATATTCTAGAAACATAGAAACTGTGTCTGTAAAGGAATACGGGTGGGAAATTGTCCATTTTGGATGGAAATTGATTGCACTATGACATTTTTTGGAGTGAGGGGGTATCGATCACTTGCTATGTGCCAGGTAATGTCCAACGTTTTACTAAATATACTTGGTGCACCTCAAGATTTACTGATGGTTGAGGTCCCTGGGTGACTCTGTCAGTTAAAACATCTGACTTTGGCTCAGATCTTGATCTCGCAGTTTGTGAGTTCGAGCCCCGCCTATGCTGACAGCTCAGAGCCAGGAGCCTACTTGAGATTCTGTGTCTCCCTGTCTCTGACCCCCACCCCTCTCTCTCTCTTTCAAAAATAAATAAACATGAAAAAAAGTAAAAGTAGTCCTCGTGTAATGTTGGTCTGGGTCTTGGGGCTGGCTCACACATACTTACTTCTCACTTGTGTGCTGTCATTTAATCCTAGCAACCACCATAGAAACAAGATTTCAAGCAACATGTTAAGCATGGAAAGGAACTAAACCTCAAGGTTTATTTAATTAAATAACATTCACAAAGTGAGATACATAGTAAATGATAACGTCAGAAATGTTCACCCACTTGGATATGGACAATACTATTGGTCTTTGTGAAATAATAACAAGTATTTCTTAACTATTTGCTGTATGTTGGTCAATGTTCTAAACACTTGACGTGGAGCATTTCTTCTCACAACAAACCAAGAAGGGAAGAGTTTTAGAGGTGAAGCCCTAATGGCATAGAGACTCATTGCAAGGTCACATAGCAAGTAAGTGGAAGAACTAGGACTCAAATTCAGGCATTGTAGGTCTAATGCCACACTCTGAACCACAATCTGTCCGGTTTTTCTGTGACAGATGTATTAGAGTAGTCTGAAACTAGAGATTAGAGATTAGGGTAATATATTATCACTGAAATATAACCTTACCAAAAGTGCTGGCTAAAGTCAACCATGTATAGTACGATATGAATTAGCTGGTTACGGGAACTTTACCACTGTGAAAGTCTCTGTCAGGATGTGGAGAAGGAGTCAACATGGGCAATGCCAGTCCACTGAACTGAGTGTACAGAATCCTGGGAACCAAAGAGGGAAAAATACTGGAGTGAGATCGGGTTGAGAAATCATGGGGAAGCATATGACTTGCCAAAGCTGAAGAAAGAATCGCAAATGGAGAATGTCTCTGAGAGTAATGGATGGTTTTGAGAGCATGAATCTAGGATGGTGGTGTACATCCAGGCTAATCTCTTTCAACGAGAGATTTAGTTGAAAGTTTTAGTTCTGGGGCGCCTGGGCGGCTCAGTCAGTTGAACGTCCGACTTCAGCTCAGGTCGTGATCTCGCGGTTCGTGAGTTCGAGCCCCGCGTTGGGCTCTGTGCTGACAGCTCAGAGCCTGGAGCCCGCTTCAGATTCTGTGTCTCCTCCTCTCTCTTCCCCTCCTACTCATGCTGTGTCTCTCTCTGTCTCAAAAATAAATAAAAATATTTAAAAATAAATAAATAAATAAATAAATAAAGTTCTAGTTCTCATCACCCAGAATTTCCTTCTTTGTGTTTTTAAAATGAAAATATTGTTGTGGCACCTGGGTGGCTCAGTCGGTTAAGCATCTGTCTTTGGCTCAGGTCGTGATCTCACAGTTCATGGGTTCAAGCCCCATGTTGGGCTCTGTGCTGACATCTCAGTGCCTGGAGCCTACTTCAGATTCTGTGTCTCCCTCTCTCTGCCCCTCCCCTCTCTCTTCCCCCACCAACTGCCCTTGCTCTGTCTCTCTCTCTCTCTCAAAAATAAATAAACATTAAAAAAATAAAATAAAAAAATGTATATATTTAAGGTGTCTCACATGATTATTTGATATACATAGCGTAAAAATAATTTCCACAATCAGGAAATTCATCTCCTCTCATAGTTACCATATTTTGTGTGTGTGTGGTGAGAGCACCCGAAATCTCTCTTTGTAAATTTCCAGTATTCAATGGATTCAAGACTAAAGTCTGGTTTCAAAATTTGCCACACCATGAAATAAACTGAATGAGAGGAAGTCAAAGTGTGAACTAACTTGTAATTTATGTGGAAGAAGAGCAGTGTATAAATGTGAAAGGCAGGATATAGAGCAGTGGAAAATTCTGTGTGATTCCTTATATGCAGGAGATGAAACAGAGAAATGAATTGAAGTTGGGGACGCACTTTTGATGCATCACTTCCAGTATCTGCCATTTGTTATTCTATCTGGTTTGGTAGTATGGCTGACCCTTCCACTAACTACTTGTGCCAGTCAGGAAAGTATCTCAGCTTTATCCCACTTGTTAATAACCTGTGATGCTGGGACCAGAACTACAAACCACATTTCTGGGTTTTTTTGGTCAGCTCCCTGTTACGCTCTGCTGATAGGAAGGCCCTAGAGGTAGAATATTGGAAAGAGAACAAGAAACTTGTTGCATCGTCCTTCTGTCAGCATTATTCTGGAAATGTGTCTTCACTTTGGCAATGGAAATTCATACCAGTTTAGTAGTAGTTGAATTCAGTTTGAACTTGGTCCAAGATTTGCAAAATCAGCATCCTTTCATCCCCTTAGAGATACCAGCACAAACCAACTATTTTGGCTAATAGCTCCATGGGGACCTCTTCTGAGGTTAGAGGCAGCAGCACAGACCTAGAAGCATCCTCTATTTAGCAGCCTGAGTTTCAGCTTTGCACAATCCTTCGTGAAAGCTCCTAAATTTCAATAGTTCTAGCTTCATCTCTGCCCCAAGATTGAAAGCTTGAAAGCTGCCCTCTGTAACTGCCACCTCTGCGATAGCTTGCTCTGTTTTTCACTCCAGTTCTTCAGTACTTAATTAGCAATCTTTACACACACACACACACACACACACACACACACACACAGTAAAAAAAAAAAATTACATGGTTTCTGTATCCTAAGTAGACTCAGACTGGTGACCTTGAAAAGTCCCTGAGACTTAATTTTCTTGTTACTAAAAAAGATTTTTACTGGACAAAAACCAAGTTACTTTTAGCTGTTTGTTCTATGGCTACCTGTATGAACTTGATATTTCCATTCTTAATATATATGCTCACTGCCAAATTGGGTGAAAGAAAAGACCTGAAAGTCTTACTTGATTTTTCTCTTACTATTGTGTTTACAAGGATTATCAGACTAGCTAATAGTCCCTTCGAAAACACTAAATGTCTCAGCCCATGAGGATAATATAAAGTCACAATAAATTTCAATAAAATTAAGAGGAACAAACACTAGATGCAGGCAGTGTTGGTGCAGGGATGCTAACTGGGGAAGGAAAGCACAAGTCAGGACCTGAGCCATCATAACCAGAGAATAAGAAAGTAATTGTTACTATTATTGTTATTATTTATTGAATACATTGATGCCTGGTGCATGTTAATCCTTTTACACATGTTTAATCCATACAACAACCCCATGTAGTTGTGGTGGTGTTTTTTATTAACCCCTTATTGTCAAAGAGGAAGCTGAGGTTCAAGGAGGTTACATAGCTTGCCTATCATCCATAATCAGTGAGGAGTAGGGCTGGATTCCAATGCTAATCCAACTCATCCCAAAGCCCATTCTCTTAATCATTATATTTAACTCCCTGTCATGAAGGCACTTGACCAAATGAGAGTAGAACCATTAATGGGCCCAAAAGACAGAGTAAGAGAAAGATATTAAATATAAATGTTATATACATCAACTTCTGGTTCTCAGTATACCTTTTTTGCTGTTTTGCATTTGAATATGTTATATGGCCTTTAACCAGTCACTACTTTATAATTTTCTGTTATATTCTCAAGTACAGATTTTATGTAAATGGTCGTATCTAAGCCATGGTTACCCAGAAACGATACTGAAAGAGGTCCAGTACCTAAAATGCATACTTTTGTGTGAATTTGTTATTTTACTCTTAAACCCTAAAGACTAATAATTTACACCTGCATTTGAATTTGCTGAAGTTAAACTTTGATTCACACACATTAATATCCTTTGTAGCTAGTTACTGCAAATAAAGCTGAGTTTGTTGGAGAATTCAAAAGAGATGAATCCAGACAAAAATTATACTCTTTAGTCTTTGATAAACACTAATGAACAGAAACCAATGTTTGTCATTAATACCAGCCAAGATATCATGAATTTCTCCAAGTGTATGACATAGGTACATATAACAAAGAAACTAATATAGCTAATAAGGCCATACTGTTTAAATCTTGCATTTATGCTTGTTTGTGATATCATACTTTTGAATGGTAAACCAGCAAAAATATTGGTGGAAATGAACATGAACAAATTTCTAAACTCAGTTCCCTGTCTAATAATTCAGGAAGATTGGGAGAAACTGTGTGCCCATCCATCAGGGAAGTTATCAGGTTTAACAGAATGGCATCTATGAAGTACTCAGAGCTCCTAAGGGAACCATCTTGCATAAACATGGGTTATTACTATTATAAAGTGGCACATGGTTGTGGGCATGTGGTTAGACTACTAAGAAACTCAGTGTAAAAAAGCTTTAAAGAAAAAAAGAGATAGAAAAAGGAAAAAGAAGACTAAAGAATATTAACAAAAAGGAAAAAATGCTGTTACAAGAATTAGAACCAAAAGTCAAAAGAGAGAAATTTTATGGGTTACTGACCGGATGCTGATCTTTCCCCTTTGAGCTCTTCTGGTGCCTGTGCAAATGCCTGGAAATCTAATGAGGGCCATCTTTCTCATGACATATCAAACATCCCACCCTGAGACACAGCCAAAAATACCACAAGAAAGAATGGCCCTTCTCATAGTATCCCAGCCTTCCTTTTCCAGATGGATGTTATAATAAAAATATTCTTCCAATTATTTCAGGGCCTTAAAAGAGAAAAAAAAAAAAAGATAGCTTAAGTTCAGTTCTGAAAAAGCGTGAAGCTGTCAGCGAAGCTATTTTTGAACAGGTTGGCCATTCCTTGTAAAGATTCTTTAAAGAAAACTTTCCTGCCCTGTTTAAAAAAAGTATTAGAGGGAAGGTGGACGATTCACCCCTATATCATAGTAGCGGTGGAAGAAATACAGTGTGGAAGTTTGTGAAGCCATTTGAAATCTTGAAATAGTCAGACAAAAGACACAGGTAAATACAGGAATACTGAACTCAATTTTGCAGTGGCATCAAAAGTACTTCCTCATAAGATTTCTTCACAGGATTGTTTGAGGGAGTAAGTCTAGGTACTAAAGTGTATTCCTTCCTAATTTCTCTCTCTAGAACAGACAACTTCCACACTTTTTCAAAGGCTCCTCATAAGTTGAAGCTATGCAAATGCCCACCTAAAGGGAATAATGGAATATCCATGACTGAGGACAAAGTTGAACCAGTGGAATATGCCACACAATGTAGATGTGGATACTCCTGTTCAGCTCATCTTCCCTTAGCATGTGAACATGTGCTTCCAGGCATTGTCAGCATGGAGAGATTCCTCTCTGTGACATGTTTTGTCTGAATACAAATCAAGAGTAATGCTTGGTGGTAACTGAATTATAGAGAAGTTACGTCTTTCCACAATTGAATCCAAAAACGATAAGGTGGTTAAGGGATCTTACCTGATAGGGTATTGCAACAGACAGCATCTCTGACTTGCAAATAAAACACACATATTTTGCACATACCTGACTTTTATTGTTATAATGGGCAATACTATTTTTCTCTCTGAATAGATCCAGAGCAGGATCTTGCATTTTTTCATGTGGCAGAGAGGGGAAATACACATGGACGGTTTAATTTGTTTGGTGGTCAGTGGTTAGAACCAAATTTAGTAGGTTTTTGTTTTCTTTTTTTTTGCTTTTTTTGTTTTGTTTTATTCTGGCTACCACTAGTACATGATTAGTAGCAAGGAAGAGAAGGAATCCTTTTTTACTTAGAATGATCTTTTGAAAGGAGTCAATATCAATCTCTTGCCCCCAGAGAAGATTCCCTTGAAAATTATTAAAAGTTGCCTAAGCAGTAAAGTTTCTCTGGTTTGTTTATGGGATATTTGTCATTTATTTATTCAAATGTATTACTCTTTGTTGTGAACACACTCCTGCTTGTGAGTTTATTACCCTTGGTCTTAGCATTTACATAGCGCTTCTATTTTAACAAGGATATGCTGCAGTCATTTTTATTAGTTATTCCTCACAGCACCCTGGTGAAATAGAACATTATTGCACTTATTTCATAGATAAAGAACAAACTCAAACAGAGCTGGAAGTATGGCAATTTTTAATTGACGTATTCAGAATTAAGGGATGTGACTTCAAGGTTCATTGTTTCACCAGGTGAGCCAATAAAAATGTTGTGAAAAAGAAATGAGGGATGCAAATGCACTT
This sequence comes from Panthera uncia, assembly GCF_023721935.1. Classification (NCBI taxonomy): domain Eukaryota; kingdom Metazoa; phylum Chordata; class Mammalia; order Carnivora; family Felidae; genus Panthera; species Panthera uncia. Next base: position 29,720,332 of record NW_026057576.1, read on the forward strand.
TTTATCTCAGTTCACTTGAGATTTGTATATGTTTGTTGCCTTCCAATACAATAAACATGTATGTGGGTAAAATAATTTGTTCAAAGGCTCACAAAATGTCCTCAATACACAAGTATATACATATATTTAAATGTTTAACTAATAATGTATGCTTCCTAAGTGAAAGGTTGGATGAATCAGTTTCTATTTTTATTGCAGGTATTATCTTCCAATTCCTTTTTTTCCAGGACATATCTCTCTCTGGAGGAGGCCATACTAACTTTTTTGCAAATTGTCCATTTGCCTTCTGTAGCTGTTTCTGCGTTGATATGTATGGCTGATATTTATACCTGTTTCTCCCCCTACTCAGGGCTCAGTATTTGCAGGGACCACAGAATCAGGCACAGTTTAGCCACATTAAACCAGTTACTTCAGCACTATCCACCAGTAGAACATTTAGTCAAGATCATTAGTATCCTTGTTATTCTGTTGTATAGCTGGGAGAGAATTTATCTAGTTGATTTCTTAGTCATGGACCTTTATTGTATTCCAAGTAATTAATTAAAAAAATACTTCATGAAGTATGTAAAAGGAACATTGTAGATGGTGGGGATGAAAACTGATGTAGTAGGTCTCAGTGAGGTCTCAACTAATTGATATATGTAGTATTTTCCCTGAGTAGTAGGATCAGTTGATATTTCTTTTTGGTTGCACCAATTCCCAGGCACTTTTGATTATTTATGCAGTCTCATATTTAGTACTGAAATAATGACTATGCCCACTTAAAACTGTCAGCACTGGGGCACCTGCGTGGCTCAGTATGTTGGGCATCTGACTTCAGCTTAGGTCATGATCTCACCGTTTGTGGTTTGGGCTCTGCATGGGGCTCTGTGCTGACAGCTCGGAGCCTGGAGCCTGCTTCTGATTCTCTGTCTCCCTTTCTCTCTGCCCCTCTCTGCCCACACTCTGTCTCTTTCTCTCAAAAATAAATAAACATTTTTTTTAGACTGTCAGTCCTGGTTCAGACTCACCCTCTCACCCCATGCAGACCAGTCTATGGTGGAGTGAGGAGTGCAGTCTGCTCTTTCATGCCCCCTACCCATTTTCTCTCCCATTTACTATGAGATGTGTTGGACTGGTTTGAGGGGAATAGGAAAAATAAGGCTTACATTAGTAATTCTTTCTCACCAGCTGTTTCTTTATGTAGACCAACATCCTTTGGGAGGGAGATGGCTCTCCTGTTTTGTTGGTCATCCCTGTTGACATAGCTCATTTTCAAAAGGTGTCCTGTGCATCAGTGGAGGTCTTACCAGGCCTTGCTGACATAGGACAGAATCCAGTCACCTTTATTTGTGGTCCCACACTTCCATCAGGTCCCCAGAAAGCAACATTGAACTAAAGTCCTCTGATGGGATCACAAGAAACCCAGAGCTCAAGTCTCATCTGCCTCATTCTCTTGTCTTTCACTGCCTCAGTCTCTCATCTTGGAAACCTTGAATTCCAAGGATTCCCTGCCTTCTCTCCTCTGGTCTGACTGTAGGCAATCTGTCTACAGTTCTCACTCCCATAGTCAGGCAGCATATGGACATAATGGTGTATGCTGACTGCACAGCAGAAATCCATTGGCAAACAATTCTAAAACTTCCTCCTTCAGGGATTTGCAAATCTTCTGGTAGTTCTGTTAACAGTCCTTTACTAGTGTTTTTGAAAAACAGTAGAGTAACTTTCACAAACAATGCACTTTGCTCAAAGGCAACTTCTCACACCTGGTGCCTCTTATCTCTCTCTTTGGTAATGGCTTGCATCCCAGTTTGCCCATACAGCCCTGGGGTCTCACAAAGAAGTGAATTTCTTTCAATGCTGCCTTTTTGAATTTAGTTAACTCTTTCTGAACTGTTCAGTAGCTTGCAGAGCAAGGTGTAGGTGGGTGATGCAGTGATTGTAAAGGTCTCCAATAGTTCTTGACTCTGTCTTATTACATAAGACACTGTTAGTGTCTTCACAGCATGTTCTGATGGGGAAGCCACAGCATGTATACCCAGAGGGTTATAAATCAAATATGACAATGTACCAAAAAAGGAATAATTATTTGTGAAGGGGTAAGTAAGACAAGGCATCATGGAGAAAGGATATTTGAATGATGCAGTTAAGAATGATGCACTTTACAGGATCGTAAAAAGTAGTTCCATAGTTCATCTCTCCAGAAAAGGCTGTGACTCTTTAAAAATAGCATGCCAATCTTTATCTTTTCCCACTATCAAAGCAAAACTTGCACTGGACAAATAGGCAAGGAAGACTTTATTGAAGACTATGATAATAAAGGAGAGAGATGAACTCAACTTTAGTGAAACCAAAATCAGGAGGGTTTTTAAGCACTGTGTTGGGGAAACATACTGGAGGACAGTGTGGGAACTTGATCAATGGGAGGTATTGAGCACATTGAGCTGTTCCTGTGTTTGCAAGTATTTTTCTCTGTGATTGGGCATCTGTGATTGCTCACTGGCACCCACCCTAAGTTAGCCTCCGATCTTAGACTTAGCCTAAAATGGGCTCCTGCCTCCCCACAGAGACAGAGCGATAGAGGTACTGTCTTCTTTGGGGCTTAGATTTTAAAAAGATGGTTTTCAGGCATTGGGAAAAGCCTCTCTGTGTTGAAAAACTTGCAAGAGGCTGGGAGAAAGCTTATATACTATCAAAAATGCAGAGAAAATTTACAATTGCAAGTTTTCTGAAGTAAATGCTCCAGGGAAAGGGAAACCTGAATAAAGTGAGGCAAGATAAGGGGAATGTTAAGATCATCTTTGTCACCATTGTTTGTGGAGAGAAAGATTGAATGTTGACAAATAGATTAAACTCTGAAGAGGAGAGGGGAGGAGACTGTAGTCACCAACTTTCCAGAAAGGAAAAAAGAGAGACTATGGAGGTCCCTACACTTTTATGTTAAGGGCAAGGTCAAAGTAGTAGTCTTTTATATAGTTCATAGATCAGAAGCTTGTATATTTATTCAGATATATGGATAATGACTAGCTTTGAAATGGTTATGAATTCCAGTCATAGAATCAGACTGATTATAGTTAAAATCCTGTTCTTGAAATTTATTTGCTATGAAATCTGGAAAATGTAGTTAATGTTTCTACTATGAATAGATAATTATACCTATCTCATGAGTATATTGAAAGAACTAAATGAAATGTGCTAAAGAACTTTTTCCATACAATGCTTGGCACTGGTAAATGCTCAATAAAGGGCATGTACTTTATGAGTACCCAAATGTGGTATCAGCCCCTAATTGGGCTGTTGCCTACTATTTTTCTCATCTCTTCATCTCAAACCCAGCAAATAAGCACATTATGTTAAGTCCTGCTCTTGGGGGAAAGACATAGTAATCTCTTGGATCATATCATGCTAATTTAACTATTAGCATTTATCATTATTATTATTCATTATACTTTACATGTAATCTATAAAATGATAGATTATCACAGGTGGAAATGATCTTAAATGGACTTACTCCAAAATATAAGAAGGTTTTTACTTCTTCTCTGGAACACTCTCATTCTTTTAGCCTTTAAAAAATATTATTTGAATAGTTATTTTCATCAAAGCTCTATATATCCTTATTACCTTATTATTTGAATCTTTAGGGAAGCTGCATATTACATAGGCACTAAAGACTTTAGAAGGAAAAATCAGTAGAGCAAAGTCAAACTCATTGCTCAAAATAATCCCCAACTTTCCTCAGGCCACCAGAAGAAGAAATTTTTCTTCATAATAACAAGAGTCCTGCTATTCTATGAACCATTTTTCCAAATGGAAAATTTTTTGGATTTCTAGCTTGCCTTAAATGCCAAGCTTCCTGCATGACTACTACTGATTGCCTCAGCAGGAAAGATGTCAAATAACCTCTCAGCCTAGAAAGTAAGGCCGTATGTAGCTCTTGGTCAATTACTGGAAACCAAGGTCGACTAAAATACCAGTACAAATATGATCTGGATGCACTGCCTCAAATTATGTTTTCGTTTCATTAATTCTCATTGAACAAGGAAATAATTATTTTACAAACGCCTACTATGTTCTCAGTACTTTTTGATGTATTTTTATGATATCACCAAAGAGAATGGTTGATATTTACTATAGATTGAATGTTTGTATCCCCATAAAATTCATATATTGAAATCCTAACCCTTAATGTATTAGGAGGTGGAACTTTTGGGGAGGGGTGGGGAATGGTTAATATTAGGTCAGAGAGTGAAGACCTCAAATGGGGTTAGTTCTCTTATAAAAGAGATGTCAGAGAGCTCCCTTATCCCTTCTGCAGTATGAGAACACAGGAAAAGATGGCCATTTATGATTCAGGATACAAGCCCTCACTAGACACCAAATCTGCTGGTGCCTCAATCTTGAACTTCCTAGCCTCCAGAACTATGAGAAATGTTGTTTATAATCACCCAATGGTATTTTTGCTACAGCAGGCCAAAAGGACTGTGACAATATTATTGTCACCATTTTTAAAGATGCAGAAAGACATTCTTAAGATTAATGTGAGATGGGAGTGTATTTGCATCCAAACCTCTTAAAATTTCCAACAAGTGTTAAGGTAGGAAGACAAAACAGAAAATAGATGGGTAAATCCACTACTGAGGGAAGGATTACTTTTGGAAAAGAGGAGAAACAGCATGAATATGAGTAATATGTGTCAAAGAAAATTGAGAGAATCTGCGAAGGAAGAATTGTCATCCCTTCCTTATAAAGAAAAAGCCCATTTATTGATATTCAGGGAAGATTCAGAACTTTGTTTAATGCTTTTGGGATTTAAAATAATTTTATCAGATGTTCCTCCTCTGTAATTCAAAAACAAAAAAAAAATCACTCTCAAAATTTTTAAAGAGACATTTAGTAAAATCTCAATTAAAAATAAAGAAGTGGCGCCTGGGTGGCTCAGTTGGATAAACATACGACTTCGGCTCAGGTCGTGATCTCACGGTTCATGGGTTTGAGCCCTGCGTTGGGCTCTGTGCTGGCAGCTCAGAGCCGGGATCCTGCTTCCAATTCTGTGTATCCCTCTCTGTCTCTCTGTCCCTCTCCTGCTCACACTCTGTCTCTCTCTCTCTCAGAAATAAACATTACAAAATAATAATAATAATAATAAAGAAGAAGGGATGCCTGGGTGGCTCATCAGTTAAGTGTCCAACCCTTGATTTCAGCTCAGGTCATGATCTCACTGTTGTGAGATGGAGCCCCACTTGGGCTCCATGCTGGGTGTGGAACCTGCTTAAGATTCTCTCTCTTTGTCTCCCTCTCCCTCTGCCCCTCCCCTGCTCTCTCTCTCTCTGACATGTGCACACATGCAATCTCTCTCAAGAAGAAGAAGAAGAAGAAGAAGAAGAAGAAGAAGAAGAAGAGGAGGAGAAGTGGATATGTAGGCAGGAAGTAAATATTCCAACTTACTACTACTAACTAATCAAAAGCATAGTGGCTCCCTAAAAGTTAAAAAAGTAAATAAATAAAACACGACCAAATACTTTAGATAAAAAAAGGCAAAGAATCGCAATAATTAATTTGATTAAGTATCTAGCTCCGGAGATATTGACAAATGTGTTTTTTCTTCTGATAGAATTAAATACGAAAACTAAAATACTTGCTATTGATAAACTTTTTACAATTCAAAATCTGAACCCAAGTAAGGTGTGAAAGACTTGATACATACAAATCACCAGAGTGAAAAAATCTCAGAGCATCGAAACCTTTAAATGATATCCTTTACAATTCATAAAAATATGCCACAGGTAGCCATCCAGTCTAGAAGAAGCTCCAACAAGGAGAAACATGTTCACGAAACTTGTCATGAACAAGAAACCTTGCAGCTGTGAGACTTGCAAAGAGAGAATTAACGATAATGCAGCCTGCTGGCAATTTAGCTTAGCCAAAATCACTGAAAATTTATACATGATATTAAAATTCTGATGACTTGTTCTTGTGTCAGATATGACAATGACAAGGGGAAATAAAGAAACCATTGTCATGACAAAAACCATAGGACCACACAAAATGGTCACATATGCCATCAAAATGAAGACAGTATGAGCTTATATTCCTGAAATGTTTTCTTCACACTCTAGCTAAAAGTAGTTAAAAATATGATTCTACTATATGTAAAATAGTTTTTTTTCTATCTTCATTTAGAGAAAAATCTTCTCTTTCTAGGCAAAGATTCTCCTTGTAGGAAACTGTACAACTTCATGAAGCTTTAATCTCAACAGTCACTTTAATGGCTGAATTTAAAGTTCACAGTAACTTATTCTTTTATGTTTAGTCATCTGACCTGGATACAACTATTACTTTATTTATTAACTCACATGTGACTGAGAGAGATCAATACTGGAAAACTCAATCACAAAAACATTGGTAATAGTGCTTTTTCTGATATAAGAAAGATTATAGAATTAAAAAAAAAGAATCAAAAAAGGAAAAAAAGTACCCTCTCTTAATTCTCTAGATTCATATTAATGCTATACTTAATACTATATTAAATTTGTGGGGTGCCTGGGTGGTTCATTCAGTTAAGCATCTGACTCTTGATTTCAGCTCAGGTCAAGATCTCATGGTCATGGGATCAAACCTGACATGGGATCAAACTCCATGCTGAGCCTGGAGTCTGCTTAAGATTCTCTCTCTCTCCTTCTGCCTGTCCTCTTGCTGTCTCTCTCAAAAACAAAAAATGAAAATTAATTTTCAATAAATAAATAGTTTCTGCTAAGATTTGCTTGCTTCGGTGGTAATATAATGTTTCATATTTATACCTTACAATGTTGCTTAGTTTAGAGATTTATAATTAATATTTGCAACCTTTGATTTAGTGTCATCATGATCACAACCTGGTTTGAGTGCAAATTAGCAAACTTTAACAGGAGTCCATTTGGAATACATACCAAAATGGATGCAAAAACTCTACTTGTAAGAATATATCCTACATATATATTCACCTGCTTTTAAAATTTCATATGTACATTGACTATTCATTGAATCATTATTTCTAAGGCAAAATATTGGAAACTATCTACATATGTGTAAATAGAGGATGGGTTTAAATTAATTATGGTATAATTATGAAATGGAAAATTATGTAGTCATAGAAAATAATGAGGTTGTTTATTTATGTGATAATATGGTCGGATCTCTAGATATTACTGCTCCAATATGGAAAGGTCTCTAGATATTATTACTGTTGATTAGAATAAGCACCAAACATTTCATAGAATGTTATGTAAAAGAGGAAGATACGTACATGTATCTGAGAAAGCACATCAGAAAATAAGATTACTTATTTTCAGAGGATGTAGATGAATGAGGAAACAGTAGGAGGAATAATTTTCAATTAATGCCCTTAAAGATTTTAAAAATTTTCCATTATATCAATTATTACTGGGCAAGACTGGGTTAACTCGATATTTTATACATTTCCAAGAAAGGTTTGTCTTCAGGACTGGCCTCTGTTAGACTCATGGGATATAATCTCTTAGACCTTGATCTATTCTGCTTGAGAAGAATGATTTTATATGTCTGATGCCTTCCTTAGGTCACACTATATTGATGGGAAATATCTGTTTTTGTATCCCTGAGACATTGAGTCACGCCCTACCAACTTGACCAGATAAGGTATCCTAACAGTGTGATTTATGGTGAACACCTGTTTTATGTCTGGGGAAGTGGAGTGTGGTAAGACTGGAATCTGAGTGGCTAGGGTCAGTCATGCAGGTACTACATGCCTAGGTGGCTGGTCCCTAATACAAAACTGGACACCAAGGCCTGAGTGAACTTCTGTGGTTGGCAGCACTTCATATATATGTCATATTGTCATATGTGTCCAGTCTCATGTTTTTGCTGGGAGAACTTAGCAAGTACTCATGTGACTCTGCTGGGAGGGCACCCCTGAACTCTTGTGCATGGACTTGACTTTCCCTTTGGTGATTTTAAACTGTATCCTTTCCCTGTAATGTACTATAACCATGAGTACAACAGTTTTTCTGAGTCCTAGGAATCCTCATAGCAAATCAGCTAATCTTACAATGGTATTGGGAACCCTGACGTGGTTGCATATTCCCAAAGTCAACCTAAAACATTTTAAAGTTTAAATTGCCTCTCCTGGAGTCCAGTTGATCAGTAAGTAAAGAGTTTATTGAACTCCTACTTTTAGTTCTATGCTAGACATTGTGAGAAATCTTAGTTTTAGGCCCTCATCAAGTTTATCGGCTAATTGAGAGAAGACAGTGAAATTATTAGTTTACAACACAAGGGGTTGTAATTATTTCATATATACAGTGGATCAGAGGCTCCTAGCTCCTGGAGTTTGAAGATTATTGTTGTTATTACCTAAAATTTCAAGCATTACACGAGAAGAATTTTAAGGCTTAGAGAGATTAGGTGACACTCAGCTAGGAAGAGCCAGACTCAACATATGAACCCCTACCTTTTTTGAATATGAAGATCGCATTTCCTCCTATGGTTTTAAAGTGCCCTATGAAGCTAAATAGTCTCTATGATAAGATTTTATGACACATCACATTGAAAAGATTGCAAATAAATAGCAATAAACTTATGTTTGAAGTTTCACAAAAATAAAATGTTGCTGAAAATGCATCTGGTCCTAATAAGAATTTTCAGTAATGCTATATTATCTTTAAATGTAAATTAATTGTGGGGCACCTGAGTGCCTCAGCTGGTTAAGCGTCCGACTTCGGCTCAGGTCACGATTTCACGGTTTGTGGGTTCAGGCCCTGCACTGGGCTCTGTGCTGACAGCTCAGAGCCTGGAGCCTGCTTGGGATTCTGTGTCTCCTCTCTCTCTGCCCCTCTCCCACTTGCACTCTGCCCCCCCCCCTCAAAAATAAATATTTAAAAAAATAATGTAAATTAATTGTAAAGGAAGGAACAGATACAACAGTAGACTTTAAGTAGTATGAAAATATATGCATATAAAACTAATGTTGCACAAAAATTAATATATATTTGATTTGTGTTTTACAAACAAAAGAATATGAAACAACTGTACCATTCTCTAATTTCAACTGAAAATAAGTAAAGGATTCCAGATACATACTTCTCAGATTTTGATTCCTGTCCCTGAAATATCTATTTGTACTTTGAATTATTGCTATGTGTCACAAGTAATCATCCAAACGGTAAAAAGTTGTCAAATTGCATTAATAGATAGTGCATATATGGCAACATCATAGTTATTAACCTAGGTATTAATTTCCAAGCAATTTCTTCAAACCTCTTAGATGGAGGCAAAATGTAGCTTTTTTGATGACCCCCGTCAACGCATTGTTATTGAGGAATCCAACAGAAATTTAGATTACTAACTAAATTAAACACATTAAAAGCTTATCTGAAACTCCAAATTATAGCCTTTCAAGACTCAAAAAGTCAGAAACACAGACAGCTATATTTAACTGATTTAAAAGAAAAAAAAACAACACAGCTGGAAATTTATCATAAGACACAATGCCTATAATACAGAACTGCATGTAGTTTTACTAATGTCTCTATCCAAGCATTCTGAGCAAGTTAAAGCTGAAAGACAACACACATTTCTTTTAGGACATTACCATATTAAAAGTAAGGTGGCTCTTATTTTTAATTGGGAAGAATGAAGAACTGTTTGAATCTTGCCATCATTTTTAAGCAATAAGCAAATATTACCCCCAATGGCCAGAGGTAAAGATTCTCTGAAGAGATTAGTCAAACATGCTTCTTAGGAAAAAAAAGAAAAAAAAAATGGTACTGAGGAAAATGATGAGACAACACTCTCTGAGCCATCAACATTTTCCTGAAAGATCGACCACAAATTTAGGATTACAAATCTAGGAAATCAAGGCTGTGGTACTAAAATGAGGTCACATGCTGGGATTTTACATACACTGGGTAGGACCTCTGGAAGTTTGCTGTGGAGGCTGGGTTAATGTGTGATTATAGCCTGCCTTGAAATTTTTAGGAAAAAAATTAGCATTAGTAAGGCAGGAAATATTCCTTAATCTTCCATTTAATTTCATTGGCATTTAAACAACAAAGAAAGATGTGGATATTTTGGAAGAATAGAAGCAATTCGGTGGCTTCAGTGATGTGTACTCAGCATGAAGAAAGATCAAATGATGGTGTAAGAATAACACTTATTCTTAAGAGAATCCAAAATTGGTTTAAAAAAAGAGTTTATTGATATATTTATCGTAATAGTTTTTGTCCTTTTTGTCATTTTTCTACAAAATTTAAGACATGACTCTTTTAGTTAGAATAAGAGAAACACTTTCTCTGACTTCTTTGTAGCTGTTTTAATTGAGAAAACAAAACATTTTATTAAGTGTGTATCAGATTCCAGCAATACTTTTCCCCCCTCGGGACATCAAAAATAAACTGGATGTCCTTTAAAAGCCCTTTTAAGTATATGATAAAGGATTTGTATCTAAAAGTTTTAGGAGTAGTCATAAAAATGTATAGCATATTTGGTCTGTGAAGTTGGATTCAAATATCAACTAAGGAGAAATTAAATTTGATAACTAAGAAAGGGAACAGTGATGCTACACTTGGAATTGGCAACCACCAGCTTATTCTTGGTATTTATGGGTCCATTTCTGTTTTTTCTTTGTTTGTTTGTTCACTTGTTTTGTTTTATTTTGTTTTAGATTTCATGTACAGATCAAATCATATGGTATCTATCTCATACTTTCTCTATGGTATATTACTTTCTCTATAAGTCGTTCCATGCTGCTGCAAATGGTAAAATCTCATTCTTTTTTATGTCTGAGTAATATTACATTGTGTGTGTGTGTGTGTGTGTGTGTGTCTGTGTGTGTGTGTGTGTGTGTGTATTTCTTTATCCATTCATCTGTCAGTTCACATTTAGATGGCTTCAATATCTTGGCTCTTACAAATAATGCTGTAATAAACATAGGGGTGCATGTACTGTTTTGAATTAGTGTTTTTCTTTTCTTTAGGAAAATGCCCAGCAGTGGAATAAGTGGATCACATGGTCATTCTATTTTTTTTTTTAATTTTTTTGAGGAATTTCCATACTGTTTTCCAAAGTGGTTGTACCAATTTACATTGCCCCCTGACAGTACATGAGAGTTTCTTTTTCTCCATATCTTCCCTAACACTTGTTATTTCTGGTCTTTTTGATACTAGCCATTCTGGCAGGTGTGAGACAGTATCTTATTGTGATTTTGGTTTGCATTTCCCTGCTGATTAGTGATGTTAAACATCTTTCAATGTGTCTATTGGCCATTTGTCTGTGATTTTTGCAGAAATGTCTATTCAGGTCCTTGGACCATTTTTAACTCAGATTATTTACTCTTGGTGTTCATTCAGTTTTTATTACATAGATACATTTATTTATTTAATTTATTTATTTGACAGCTTCGCTATATTATACTCCATGAAACAGCTCTTGCTCATTATTCATGTTTGTTGCCTGAACCTGAAGACACTAGAAGGACTTAATAAATATGTGTTGAATTAGTAAATATGAGTTGAATGCAGAATACAGTCAGTTAAGATTCCTTTAAGAGATTATTATCTGACTAAGAATGGCTTTTGATTCCTGATTTGCAAGCAATAATTTTTGTTTAAATTGTTGCAACACAGACATTCAAACAAAGAAAGACTAGTAAGTGTGTGTGTGTGTGTGTGTGTGTGTGTATGTATGTTTGTATGTATGCATGTATGTATGTATTTTCAGTATGGTAAATGTAATCTTTACTCCTCACCCCTATTTCACCCCACCTACCTCCCCTATGGTAACCAGCAGTTTGTTCTCTATAGTTAAAAGTTTCCTGGTTTGTATCTTTTTTTTCTCTCTTTGTTCCTTTGTTTTGTTTCTTAAATTCCACATATAAATGAGATCATATGGTATTGGTCTTTCTCTGACTGACTGATTTTGCTTAGCATTATACTCTCCAGCTGTATCCATGTTGTTGCAAATGGCAAGATTTCCTTATTTTTATGGCTGAATAATATTAACACACACACACACACACACACACACACGCACTACCACCTCTTTATCCATTCATTCTTCAGTGGACACTTGGCCTACTTCCATAGTTTGGCTATTGTAGATAATGCTGCAATAAACATCCAAGTAATTCATATATTGCGTACTTTTGTACTGCACTTGCCTAGTATGTCCTCATTTATTCCACTAATTCATAACTTTGACTCATAATTGTACATTGCATGTTCCCAAGTACTATGTATAATCGTGCATCACTGATCTTTCTCATGAATATTAAGCATGTACATATATCTATAGATGTTACATAAGACATACTATGTATAATCGTGCATTACTGATCTTCCCTCTAGTGTTTTTTTTTTTAAAGTTTTTAAATTTATTTTGAGAGAAAGAGAGTGTGAGTGCACAGGCAAGGGGCAGAGAGAGAGGGAGAGAGAGAAGGAGCCAAAGGCGGCTCCACTCAGTGCAGAGCCCAATGCAGGGCTCAAGTCCATGATTGTGAGATCATAACCTGAGCAGATAGCAAGAGTTGGACTCTTAACTGACTGAGCCACCCAGGAGACCCTGTATTAGTACTTTGTATTTGTAATGTAAATAGCCAGTAGTATGATTCCTGAGTCATAGCGTAGTTCTGTTTTATATTTTGAGGAATGACCAAAGTGTTTTTCACACTTGCTGCACCCAGTTGCACTCCCACCAACCAGGCAATACTTGTTTCTTGTGTTTTTGATTTTGGCCATTCTGACAGGTATGAAGTGCTATCTCATCGTAGTTTTGATTTGCATTTCCCTGAGAATGAGTGATGCTGCACATCTTTCCATGCATCTGTTGGCCATATGTATGTCATCTTTGTAGAAATGTCTGTTCATGTTTTATTTAGATTAATTACATTATTTTAATTAGGTTATTTGATTTTGGGGTACTGAGTTGTATCAGTTCTTTATATATTTTCAATACTAACACTTTATTGGATATGTTGTTTGCAAATATCTTCTCCTACTCATTAGGGTGACTTTTAATTTTGTTGATTATTTCCTTAACTGCACAGACGCTGTTTGTTTTGACATAGTCCCAATAGTTTATTTTTGCTTTTATTTCCCTTGCCTTTGGAGACATATCCAAAAATTGTTGCTCCAAACAATGTCAGAAAAATTACTTCCTGTGCTCTCTTCAAGCATTTTTATGGTTTCAGGTCTCCCATATAGGTCTTTAATCCATTTTGATCTTATTATGTGTATGGTGAAAGAAAGTCCAGTTTCATTCTTTTACATGTGACTATCCAGTTTTCCCAGTACCATTTATTGGAGATGGTCTTTTTCCATTGTATATTCATTCCTACTTTGTCAAATATTAATTGATCATATAATTGTGGTTTTATTTCTGGGTTTTCCTTTCTATCCCATTGATCTATGTGTCTATTTTCATGACATTACCATACTGTTTTAATTGTTATGGCTTTGTAGCATAACTTGAAATCTGGAATTATGATGTTTCCAGTTTTGTTTTTCTTTTTCAAGATTGTTGTGGCTACACAGGTCTTTTGTGATTCCATACAAATTTTAGGATTGTTTGTTCTAATCCTGTGAAAAAAGGTGTTGGCATTTTTATAGTGATTGTATTACATCTGTAGATTTCTTTGAGTAGTATAGACATTTTAACAATATTTGTTCTTCCAATTCACGAGCACGGATATCTTTCCATTTCTTTGTGTCATCTTGAATTTCTTTCACCAGTGTTTTGTATAGAATAAGTATTAACACTTATTTAAAAAAATTTTTTTAACGTTTATTTATTTTTGAGACAGAGAGAGACAGAGCATGAACGGGGAAGGGTCAGAGAGAGGGAGACACAGAATCTGAAACAGGCTCCAGGCTCTGAGCTGTCAGCACAGAGCCTGACACGGGGCTCAAACTAACGGACCGCGAGATCATGACCTGAGCCGAAGTCGGCCGCTTAACCGACTGAGCCACCCAGGCACCCCATCACACTTCTTTAGATGTTTGATAGATTCACCCGTGAAGCTGTCTGATCCTGGACTTTTGTTTTTTGGGTTTTTTTGGTTATAGATTCAAGTTTATTGCTGGTAACTGATGTGTTAAAATTCTCTGTTTCTGCCTGCTAGTTTTGGTAAGGAATATTTTTCTAGGAATTTCTCACTTTTTTCTAAGTTGGCTAATTTGTTGGCATATAGGTTTTCATACTATTGTTACAATTGTTTGTATTTCTGTGCTGTTGGTTGTTATCCTTTTTCATTAGTGATTTTGGTTATTTGGGTTCTCTCTCTTTCTCTTTCTCTAATGAATATGGCTAAAAGTTTATCAATTTTGTTGATCTTTTCAAAGAACCAGATCCTCATTTTATTGATCTGTTCTATTGGTTTTTTGTGTTTTTTTTAGTTTCTATATCATGTATCTCTTCTCTAATATTTATTTTTCTGCCTTTTGCTGGGGTTGGGTCTGTTTGTTCTTTTTCTAGCTCCTTTGTTTAGGTGTTTATTTGAGTTTTTTTTTCTCTTCTTGATATAGGCCTGTATTACTATAACCTTTCCCCTTAGAACCACTTTTGCTATATACCCTAAATTTTGGATCATTCATTTTAATTTATTTCCATGTAATTTTTTAAATTTCTTCTTTGATTTCTTGGTTCATTCATTCATTCTTTAGTAGCATGTTGTTTAGCCTCCATATATTTGTGGTCTTTTCAGCTTTTTTTCATGTGGTTGATTTCTAGTTTCATACTATTGTGGTCAGAAGATACATGGTGTGACTTTGATTTTTTGAATTTGTTGAGACTGACTTTGTCAGCTAATATGTGATCTATTCTGGAGAGTGTCCCGTGTATACATGAAGAGAATGTGTATTCTGTTTTAGGATGGAATGTTCTGACTATGTCTGTTAAGTCCATCTGGCCCAGGGTGTTATTCAAAGCCACTCTTTTCTTATTTATCTTCTGTTTGGATGATCCGTCCATCAAAGAGGGCTATTACAGTCCCCTATTCTTATTGTATTAGTATCAGTTATTTATGTTTTGTTATTAACTGTTTTCTGTATTTGGGTGTTCCACATTAGTTGCATAAATATTTACAATTGTTATACCCTCTTGTTGGATTGTCCCTTTTTTTAATTATTATTTAGTGTCCTTCTTTGTCTTTTCTTACAGTCTTTGTTTTAAGTCTATTTTTTCCCATATAAGTATAGCCATTCTGACTTGGGTTTCGGGTTTTTTTTTTTTTTTTTGGCACTCATTTGCATAATAAATATGTCTCCATTCTCTTACTTGCAATCTGCAGGTATCTTTCAGCCTGAAATGAGACTCTTGTAGGTGGCATATAGATGGGTCTTTTTTTTTTATCCAACTGTCACCCTACATGTCTTTTGCTTGGTATGTTTAGTCCATTTACATTCAAAGTAGTTACTGGTAAATATTTATTTTTTACCATTTTGTCACTTGTTTTATGGTTGTTTTGTAGTGCTTTTTTTTTTTCTGATTCTTTTCTTGCTCTCATTCATGGTTTGTTGGCTTTCTTTAGTGATACATTTGGACTCTTTTCTCTTTATTCTTTGCATATCTATTATTTGCTTTGACTGTGGTTACCATTAGGTTTGTATAGAATATCTTCTGCATATAGCAGTCAATAATAAGTTGATGGGTGCTTAAGTTTGAACCCATTTTTTATTCTCTCTCTTGCCATGTTTTAGATATATAGTATTGTATTTTACATCCTTTTATTTTATGAACCCCTTGGCTTATTTTTGCATAAACATTTCTATTTACTGCTTTTGTGTTTTTTACTTTTCATATTATCACTTATGGTCTTTCCCTTCCCCTCAAAGAGTTCCCTTTAAGATTTCTTTTAGGACTGGTTTAGAGGTCAAGAATTCCTTTTGTTTTGGTTTGGTTTTTGCTTTTTTGGTATGAGAAAGTCTTTGTCTCTCCTTCTATTCTGAATGATAGCCTTGCTGGATAGAGTATTCTTAGCTGCTGATGTTTCCCATTCAGCACTTTGGATATATCACGCCAGTCCTTTCTGGCTTGGAAAGTTTCTGCTGAAAAATCTGTGGATAGCCTTATGGGGTTTCCCTTTTATGTAACTGTCTTCTTTTCTCTTCCTACTTTAAATTTCTTTCTTTATTGCTCTCTTTTGCTATTTTAATTACTGTGTGTCTTGATATGGACCTCCTTGTATTGGATTTTTGTGGGGGATTTCTGTGTCTCCTGTATTTAGACATCTGTTTCCTTCCCTAGATTTGGGAAATTTTAGCTATTGTTTCTCCAAATAAATTTTCTTCCCCCTTTCTTTGTCTTCTTTTTTTTTTTTTTTTTTTTTTTTTTTTTTTTTTTTTTTTTTGAGATCCCTATAATGGAATGATATTTCAGTTGATGGAGTCACTAAGTTCCGTAAAACTATTCTCAGCTTACATGATTTCCATTCCTTTCCTTGGCTCAGGTTCGTTACTTTCCATTACCTTCTAGATTATTCATACCTCTAAGTTTGCTTCATTAGCCTATTTTTCCCATCAAGTGTATTTTAAATTTCATTTATTGTGTTCTTTTCTCTGACTGGTTCTTTTTTATCTTTGTGTTAAGGGTGTCACTGATGTCCTCCACTCTTTTTTTTTTAAGTTAAGTGAGTTTCTTTATGATATTTCTTTAAATTCTCTATCAAGTGTATTAGTTATATCTGTTGTGCTTAGGTCTCTTGCTGTGGTTTTGTCATGTTCTTTCATTTGGGAAATATGTATCTGTGTACTCATTTTGTCTGACTTTCTGTATCTGTTTCTGTGTGTTAGGAAGGTCAGCTGCTTCTTATGCTCTTAAGGATAATAGCCTAATGAGGAAGAGGTCCTGTTGTGGCCTGCAGTGCAGTGTCACCTGTTCCCCAGAGCCTGGAGCTTCAGGGAGTGTTTCCTATGTGTGTGGCATATGCTCTGCTGTTGAGTCTTAGCCTCTTTTGCCTTCAGTACAGTTGTGTGCATAAGCTCTCTTTGCCTATCACAGGCAGTGTTTGGTCCCCAGCAGAGATGGGATGCATTTTAACAAGATGTGTGGTGGTCTGCTTGTGAAATGAGACCTATCCCCACTGCTGCTGGAACTGAGGCTCTGCAAAATATGCAGATCAGGAGCGCCTGGGTGGCTCAGTTGGTTAAGCATCTGACTTCGGCTTAGGTCATGATCTCACAGCTCAGGAGTTTGAGGCGCGAGTTAAGCTCTGTGCTCAGAGACTGGAGCCTGCTTGGGATTCTGTGTCTCCCTCTCTCTCTCTCTGCCCCTCCGCCACTCATTCTCATTCTCTCATTCTCTCATTCTCTCTCTCTCTCTCTCTCTCTCTCAAAAATAAACATCAAAAATTTAAAAAAAACATGCAGGTCAGAAGATGTGATGTTGGCAGTGTTTCCACTGGTCTTCTGGGGGAGGGGCTCATAGCAAGGGGATAAGACAAGATTGAAACTGAAGGATGGATTCCTGGAAGCTGTGGGGTGTCAGGGGCAATGCTTAGTGCAAGCATGTTAGGTTAAGAGTGTGGATGGACAATGCTGGTTCCTGCAGATGGCCCTTGCTTATGTTGGGGAATAGGGAGGGAAATGGTGACTGCCAGCTCCTTTCTTCCTAGAGGGGTCTCCCTGTGATTCCTGTCACTGATTTGAGTAAATCACTCTCCCTCCTGTCTGCCTCTGTTTTTCAAATTGCTGGTTCTAAGCTGTATCTGCATGGGCTGTTTGTCCTGATCTCTCTAACAGTGCAAGGATTCTGCTTCCTAATGCCCTTCAGGCTCTCCCAGAGCCAATCCTACTGATTTTTAAATTCCAGGCTTTAAGTCTCACCAGTTATAAGAACTCATGAAATTCAGCCCCTCTTGCTTTCAAAGGCAAGTGTTATGGGGATTTGTCCTCCCTATTACTGGGGTCCTCAATGTAAAAGTGTGTTTTCACCCTTTTCTGTGCCACTGGCTCCCTCCCCACTGTGTACAGATAGGGTCTATTTCATTCCCCGACTGCATCTTTGCAGTTCCTACCTTATTCAGTTGGCTTTTTCTCTCCCTGTAGTTCTGGAGTTTGTTCTGCCATTTTCTGGGCTATTTATGTTGATGTGAGTGTTATCTAGTTGTATCCTTTGAATGATGTGAGCTTAGAGTCCTCCTACTCTGCCAACTCCCAGCCAACCTGTGTGTATTTAAAAACAAAAATATGCTGTAAGTCATGTTTCTAATCCTTAAAGTATAATAAAAATATTTTAGTAGATGATACATAGCATTTTGACATAAAAAAATTAAACATATTATTGGAATATGTTAGTGGTGAGGCTGCTGTTTTGATTTGTACATTGATGGGTACTGGAAGAAAATTAAGGGCAATATCTCATAATATTCACTTTGTCTTTTTTATTAACAAACATGTTTTCTAACAAGCATGGCATGGCATTACATTGTAGAAATGACTACATTCATTGATATAATACACAATAGCACATGTAGTAGTAAAGAAGAGTTCTGAATTCATTTAATTAACCGATGAGATATATTAGATGGACATTCAACATTCTGCTCAAAATAAAAATTAAACAGATTGATTATTCATTTACATATATTTGTAAAATATGTAGAGAAGAGAAAATCTTTGCCCTTGGTTATTCTATTCTGGAAATTGAGGCAAATTAACTAGTTTAAAATTTGTGATATTTCAATCTGGGTTACGTTCATTTTTAAATTTTCATGAAAAAGTGGCTTCTGCTACAAATTTTGTTTAAATTAGCTTGCTTAAATTACCCAATACTTGTGTTTGGACATGTTAAACTCTTGTTCTCTTTCTCCAAATCTGTAGAAATGACTTACTACTTTTTGTTAAAAATAAAGTGACAAGCTATGTGTGGGTTGAGACTTTCTTCTGCTCCATTGATCCGTGTGTTTATCCTTAGACAAACACAACACTGTTTGATGCAGTTGCTTCACAGTAATCTTGAAATCATCCACCTCTGTCCTGTGTGTGTGTGTGTGTGTGTGTGTGTGTGTGTGTGTTTTAATACCAATATAATTAACATACAGTGATATATTAGTTACAGGTGTACAATGTAGTTAATGAACAATTCTATACCTTACTCAGTGCTCATCACAATAAGTGTACTCTTAATCCCCTTTGCCTATTTAACCCATTCCCTCTACCCACCTCTCCTATGCTAACCATCAGTTTGTTCTCTATATTTAAGAGTCTGGGTTTTTTGTTTGTTTTTTTCTTTTTCTTTTTTTCCTCAAACTCCACATATGAGTGAAATAATACGGTATTTATTTTTCTCTGACTCACTTATTTCACTTACCAGTGTACCCTCTAGATCAATCCTTCCTGTTGCAAATGGCAATATTTCATTCTTTTTTATGCCTGAGTAATATTCCATTATATATATCCTCTTCTTTATCCATTTATCTTTGGATGGACTCTTGTGTTGCTTCCATAATTTGGCTATAAATCATGCTCCAGTAAACATAGGGATAAACATGTTTTTGATTTAGTTTTTTTTTTTTTAAGTTTATTTATTTATTTTTAGAGAGAGTACACACAAGCAGGGGAGGGGCAGAGAGAGGGAGAGAGAGAGAATCCCAGACAGGCTCCACAGTGTCAGTGCTATCAGCGTGGAGCCTGATGCAGGGCTCAATGCAGGCTCCAACTCACAAACCATGAGATCATGACTTGAGCCAAAATTAAAAGTCAGAAGCTTAGCCAACTGAGCCACCCAGGCACCCCTGAATTAGTGTTTTGTTATTCATTGGGTAAATACCCAGTAGTGTGATTCCTGTATCATAAGGCAATTACTTTTTAAAATATTTAAATATTTTAAATATTAAATTAAATTAAATTATTTTAAATTATTTAAATTAAATTAAATTAAATTAAAATATTTAAATATTTAAAATATTACTTTTTAAAAATATTTATTTATTTTTGAGGGGGGGTTGGGGTAGAGAGAGAGGGAGACACAGAATCTGAAGCAGGCTCCAGGCTCTGAGCTGTCCACACAGAGCCCAACGCGGGGCTTGAACTCACAAACCATGAGATTATGTCCTGAGCCGAAGTCAGTCACTCAACTGAATGAGCCACCCAGGTGCCCCAAGGTAATTCTATTATTAATTTTTGAGAAACATGCATACTGTTTTCCACAGTAGCTGCACCTGCTTGCATCCCACCTGTGGTACAATATTTGTTTTTCTTGTGTTTTTTATTTTAGCCATTCTTACCCATGTGAGATGTTATCTCATTGTGGTTTTGTTTCATTTCCTTGATGATTAGTGATATTCAGCATGTTTTCACGTGTCTGTTGGCCATATGTATGATTTATTCGGAGAAATGTCTCTTCATATTTCTGACCATTTTGTTTTGTCTTCTGCCAATTTTTGATTAGATTTTTTGTGGTGTTCAGTTGTATAATTCTTATATATTGTTCAGTTATATAATTCTTTTTCAGTTGTATAATCTTTATATTATTCTTATATATTTTTATACCTATTATTGAATATATCATTTACAAATATCTTCTCCCATTTATTATGTTGCCTCTTACTTTTATTGATTGTTTGTATGGAAGCTTTTTATTTTGTTGTAGTCCCAGTAGTCTATTTTGCTTTTGTTTATTTTGTCTCAGGAGACATATATGTTGCTATGGCCAATGTCAGGGAGATTACTGCCTATGATCTCTTTTTAAACATTTATGGTTTCAGGTGTGACATTTAGGATTTTAATCTATTTTTGAGTTTATTTTTATATATGGTGTAAGAAAGTGGTCCAGTTTCATTCTTTTGCATGTAGTTGTCCATTTTTCCCAGCACGATGTGTTGAAGAGACACTCTTTTTGCCATTGCATACTCTTGCCTCTTTAGTAATAGACTAATTGACCGCACAATCATGGATTTATTTCTGGATTCTTTATTATGTTGATCTATTTTTTCTATTTTTGTGCCAGTACCATACTGTTTTGATACTACCACTTTGTAGTATATCTTGAAATCTAGCATTGTCATACCTCCAGTTGCTCTTCTTTTCAAGATTGTTTTGACTTTGGGAGTCTTTTGTGATTGCATACAAATTTATGGTTATTTGTTCCAGTTCTGGGAAAAATGCTGTTGGTATTTTGATAGGGATTTCATTAAATCTGTAGATTGCTTTGGGGTAGTATGGACGTTTGAATAATATATTTCTCCCAATCCATGAGCATGGAATATCTTTCCAATTTATTGTGTCATATTTAATTTCTGTCCTAAATGTTAAATGGTTTTCAGAATACAGGACTTTTAATCCTTGGTTAAGGTTATCCCTAGGTATTTTATTATTTTTGGTGAAATTGTAAATGGAACACTTTTCTTAATTTCTCATTCTGCTACTTCTTGATTAGTGTATAGAAATCCAATGGATTTCTATGTATTGATTTTGTATTCTGTGATCTTTCTAAGCTCATTTATTAGTTCTAGTAGTTTTTAGGTGAAGTCCTTAGGATTTTCTATATTTAATAATATTTCATCTGCAAATAGTGACAGCTTGACTTCTTCCTTACCCATGTGGATGCTTTTTGTTGCTTTTCTTGTTTGATTGCTGTGACTAGGACTTCCAGTACTATGATGAACTAGAGTGATGAGAGTGGACATTCTTGTCTTGTTCCTGATCTTAGAAGAAGAGCTCTCAGTTTTTCACCATTATGTATGTTAACTATGGTTTTTCATATGACCTTTAGTATGTTGAGGCGTGTCCCCTCTAAGTCTACTTTGTTGAGCTTTTTTTTTTCTTATCATTAATGGATGTACTTTGTCAAATTTTTTTTTTCTGAATCTATTGAAGTGATCACATAGGTTTTATCCTTTCTCTTATTGATGTGATGTATCATGTTGATTGATTTGTGAATATTGAACCCTTGCATCCCAGGAATAAATCACACTTGATTGTGGTGAATGGCTTTTTAAATATATGGTTGGGTTCAGTTGGCTATACTTTCTAGGATTTTTGCATCTGTATTCATCAGAGATAACAGCATGTAATTCTCACTTTTTGTAATCTTTTTATCTGGTTTTGGTATCAGGGTAAATCTGGCCTCATACAATGAATTTGGAAGCTTTCCTTCCTCTTCTAATGTTTTGAATAATTTGAAAAAAATATTTAAATATATGGTAAAATTCACCTGTGACTCCATCTATCCCTGGACTTTTGTTTCTTGAGAGTTTTTTGATTACTGATTCAGTTTTATTGCTGGTGATTATTCTGTTCAAGTTTTTTCATGTCTTCCAGATAAAGAGAAGAGTTATATGTTTCTGGGAATTTCTCCATTTCTTCTAGATTTTCCAGTTTGTTAGCATATAATTTTTCATAATATTGTATTATAATCCTTTGTATTTCTGTGATATCATTTTATTTATCCTGTTTTATTTCTCATTTGTTTATTTGAGCTCTGTCTTTTCTTTTTCTTTTTGGATGTTTGATGAGTCTGGCTAAAGTTTTATCAGTTTTCTTTATCCTTTCAAAGAACTAGCTTCAGATTTCATCGATCTGCTCTATTACTTTCATAGTTTCTATTTCATTTATCTTTAAGTGTTATTATTTAATTCCTTCTACTGGTTTTGTTTGTTCTTTTTCTAGCTCCTTTAGGTGTAAGGTTTTGTTGTTTACTTGAGTTTTTGTTTTGTTTTGTTTGCTTGTTCAAGTAGGCCTTTATTGCTATAAACTTCCCTTTTAGAACAGCTTTGCTTTCATTCCAAAGATGGATTATTCTATTTTCCCTTTCATTTGTCTCTATGTATTTTTTTTTAAATTTTCTCTTTCATTTCTTGTTTGAACCATTCATTGTTCAGTAGCATGTTATATAAAATCCATATATTTGTGTTCTTTCCAGTTTTTTTCTTGTGATTGATTTCTAGTTTATAGCATTTTGGTTGCAAAAGATGCATGGTGTGACCTTAATATTTTTAATTTGTTGAGACTTGTTTTGTGCCTTAACATGTGATCCATTCTGGAAAATATTCCACGTGCACTTGAAAAGAAAGTGTGTTCTGCTCTTTTAAGATGGAATGTTGTGAATATATCTGTGAGAACTATCTGGTCCATTGCATCATTCAAAGCCACAATTTCCTTGTTTATCTTCTATTAAGTGATCTATCCATTGATGTAAGTGGGATGTTAAAGTCCCCTACTGTTTTTGTATTACTATCAATTACTTTCTTCATGTTTGTGACTGCTTCTTTATGTATTTAGGTGCTCTAACATTAGGGACATAAGTTTTTACAGTTGTTGTATCTTCTTTTCAGATTGTTCCCTTTATGATGATATAGAATCCTTCTTTGTCTCTTGTTCCAGACTTTGTTTTAGTATATTTTGTCCAATGTAAGTATTGCCACCCCAGCTTTCTTTTCACTTCTTTTTGCATGATAAATCCTTTTCCATCCATTCACTTTGAATCTGCACATGTCTTTAGGTCTGATATAATTTTCCTGTAGTCAGCATATATATAGATTGGTCTTGCATTTTTATCCATTCCATTAGCCTGTGTCTTTTGATTGGAGCCATTTATAGTCAAAGTAATTATTGATAGGTATGTACTTATTGCCATTTTGTTACTTGTTTTGTTATGTTTTTGTAGTTCCTCTCTGATCCTTTCTTTTCTTGCTCTCTTCTCTCATGGTTTTATGGCTTTATTTGGTGATATACTTGGATTCCTTTCTCTTTATTTTTTTGCATATCTATTACTTGTTTTTGATTTGTGCTTACCATTTGATTTATATATAACATCTTAGGCATATAGCAGCCTATACTAAGTTGATGGTCACATAAGGTTTAACCCATTCTAAAAGAACTAAAATTACATTCCTCTCCCTCTAGAAGCACTAAATTTTTTTTCTGCTCTACAGTTTAGATATATGGTTTCATACTTTTCATCCTTTTATTCTGCAAATCTCTTGACTGATTTTTATAAACATACTTAATTTTACTGCTTTTGTACTTCCTACTTTTGTTATTTTTGTTTATGGTCTTTTCTTTCCACTCACAGGATCCCCTTTAAGGTTCTTTGTAAGGCTGGTTTAGTGGTGATGAACCCTTTAACTTTTGTTTGTCTGGGAAACTCTTTGTGTCTCTTTCTATTCTGAATGATAGACTTGCTGGATAGAGTATTCTTTGTTGCACATTTTACTTTTTTGCCTTTCAGCACTTTGAATATATCACGTCACTTCTTTCTAGCCTGCAAATAAATTTTCTGCTGGAAAATAAACTGATAGTCTTATGGCGTTTCCCTTGTATGTAGCTGTTTTCTTTTCCCTTGCTGCTTTTAAAATTCCCTCTTTATCACTACTTTTTGCCATTTCCATTAGTATTTGTCTTGATGTGGACCTCCTTGGGTTGATTTTGTAAGGGGCTCTCTGTGCCTTCTGGACCTGAATTGCTGTTTCCTTCACAACTGATGAAGTATGCAGCTTTTATTTCTTTAAATACAATTTCTGCCCCTTTTCTCTCTCTTCTCCTTCTGGAATCCCTATTATACAAATGTTGTTATTCTTGATAGTGTCACTGAGTTCCCTTAATCTATTCTAATTTTTTCATATTGTTTTTTCTTTTTCTTGGTCAGCTTGAGTGTTTGCCATTACTCTGTCCTTCAGGTTACTACGTTGTTCTTCTTCCTCTAGTCTGCTGTTTATTCTCTTTAGTGTATTTTTAATTTTAGTTATTAAGTCCTTCATCTCTCATCAGTTCTTTTTTTGTTTTCTGTCTCTTTGTTGAGGGTCTTTCTGAGGTCCTCCACTGTTTTCTCAAGTATCTTTATGACCATTACTTTAAATTCTCCAGTAGGCATATTATTTACATCTGCTTTGTTTAACTCTCTTGCTGTAATATTGTCCTGTTTTTTCATTTGGGATATATTCCCTTGTATCTTCATTTTGTCTAACTCTCTGCTTCTATTTCTATGTATTAGAAAAGTCACCTACAAGTAGTGGCTTTATGAAGAAGAGTTCCTATAGTTCCCTGCAGTACAATGTCCCTTATTCATCAGAACCTGGTACTTCAGTGTAATCTCCTGTGTGTGTTGCATTCACCCAGTATTATGTCTGGTCATTTTTGCCTTCAGTCCTGTCATCTGCATTGGCTCTCTTGGCCTGTTTTGGACAGGGTTTTGTCCCTCTGTGGTTAGTATGCCAGGTTGGAAGGCCTTGGGCTTGAGTTGAATCAGCCCATGCATTTACTA
This sequence comes from Panthera uncia, assembly GCF_023721935.1. Lineage (NCBI taxonomy): Eukaryota > Metazoa > Chordata > Mammalia > Carnivora > Felidae > Panthera > Panthera uncia. Next base: position 29,745,520 of record NW_026057576.1, read on the forward strand.
GAATTTCAGTAGCACTGAACTGCCGGACATTCTCCCTGTGTTGTACCCTGAGAACTTTTGCTTGGTGGTTAGGTGTCCTGCAGTCAGACCAATTGTCCCCAGTCCACTGCTGCAGTCAGAATGGGACTGGTGTGTGTGGTTATCTTCTCATCTCCCTGGAATAGGATTTACTTGGGAGTGGTGTGGCCCTTGTCAAGTTTGCTTGCACACTTCCAAGCATGTGGCCTTGCTTTGGATTGACTCCTTCCATGGTTATGTCAGAGGGTGTGTCCACAAGAGAACAGGAAGGTTGGGTGCACAGTGCCTGCAAGATCCTCACTGGTCTGTTATGGAATGGAATCTATAGTTGTCTACACGGTAAACTCCTGGCAAGGATGTCCAGGTTTTAGGGAGAAAATACGTTTGTGTGGGCAGGGTACTCTCTTGGCAAGTTAGGTGGAGTGTTTTGGCACTACACTGGTTCCCTCAGGTGTCTCTGCATCTAGGCCAGGCGGGGAAGGGGAATGGTATCCACCAGCTCCTTTGTTGGTGGCAGTGATCCCTGCCCCTCCAGCACATGCTCTGAGATTATTCAATAAATCTTGTATACTCCAGGCATTTTCAAACTGCTGCTTCTGTGCTGTCTCTCCTGGGGCTGGTTCTTATGCTGTCTCTTTAAGGGCTGGGACTCAGTTTCTTTTTGCCCTCCAGCTCTCCCAGAGCAGAACCCACTGATTTTTAAAGTTCTGAGTGTTAAGTGACATTGCTTATAAAAACTCATGAAATTAAGCCCCTCTGGGGGTTAATCTTCTAAGTGTGTGGCCCTTGTGACTGGAGTGCCCATTGTGGGGTTTGCTTGTCTCCCTTCTCCATGTTTGCAGTGGCCCTCCCTCACATGGACATTCTCTTGAGTCAGTTTGGTTCCCAACCATGTCTCAGCCCTTCCCACCATTTTCCATATGGCCTCTTTTCTATGTTTAGAGTGTCTGTTGTGCTAGTCTTCATTTCATTTTCTGGTTTATTTACACTGATGTGGATGTTATCTATTTATATCCATGTGATGAGATGAGCCCAGGATCTTCCTACTCTGCCGTCTTCCCCAAAAGGTCTGTGTCTTAGTATTTTTATTTTTTAAAATATTTTTAAGCTTATTTATTTATTTATTTAGAGCATAAGCAGGAGAGGGGCAGAGAGAGAGAGGAGACAGAGAATCCAAAGCAGGTTCCATGCTGTCAGTGCAGAGCCTGATGCGGGGGTTGAACTCACAAACTGCAAAATCATGACCTGAGCCAAAGTGAAGAGTCAGATGCTTAACTGACTGAGCCACCCGGGCTCCCCTCTGTCTTTGTTTTTAAATGTCAAGACAGATTCTCTAGATCCTTTGTATCTCCATATTAATATTAGGATGAGTTTACTAATTTTCATTTGGTTGTGATTACATTGAATATGTACACAATTTAGGGAGAATACATATTATATAACAAGTCTTATAGGCCACAAATATGGCCTGTATCTACTTTTATTCATGCCTTCTTTCTTTTAGAAATGTTTTGTAGTTCTCAGAGGGAAGATATTGCACATTTTTGTTAGATTTATTCTTAATTACCTTATGTATTCTGGTACATATTATTTTAATTTTATTTTAAAGTTGATTATATACTGAAATTAAATTAATTTTATACTAATCTTGTATCATAAATATTCTCAATTTTATTTACTATTTCTATGTTATTTTGCATATTCCAAACGATTTTAAATATATAACTGCAGCTTTATTGTTTCTCTTCAATCTTTATTATTTTAAAAATTGTTTATATTGCCTTATTGTATTTGTTATAATTTTCAGTACAGTGATAAATGGAAGAAGTGAACACCTAGCAGATATACTTTTCTTTTTTATTTAAGAGGGAATGCTCAATGTTTTCTATTAATGTTAGCTGTGGATGTTTAATAGGTGCCCTGTTTTTTGTTTTTTTTTTCAGAGTGACAAAGTTACCTTAATTCTAGATACTGAGAAATTTTAAAAATTTTATGTGTTGATATTTTTCATATTTTCTCTGTGTATTTTAGTTACTTTAGTGTGCTATATTGCAATGATTGGTTTTATTTTATTATTTTATTATTTTATTTGAGTATAGTTGACAAACAATGTTACATTCATTTTAGGTGTAAAACATAATGATTCAACATCTCTATAAATTATGCTGTGTTCACCGCAAGTGTAGCTACCATATGTTATCATACAAAACTATTACAGTATCATTGACTATGTCCCCTTTGTTGTGCCTTTTATTCCATGACATTCATTCCTTAACTGCAAGTCTGTACCACCCACTCTCTTTCACCCATATTGCCTAATGATTGATTTTAAAATGTCAAACCAATCTTACGTTCCTGGATTAATCCTACTGGGTTATGATATATTACTTTTTACCTATGGCTAGATTCAACTTGCTAATTTTTTGTTGAGAATTTTGCATCTATGTTCATGAAGGTTATTTTTTTCTGAGTTTTTTTTCTGTTTTTATGTCTTTAATATAAGAGTTAAGCTGGGCTTATCAATTGAGTTAGAAATTATTCTTTCCTCTCTATCTTTAGAAAAGCTTTCTTCATGATTTATATAATTTTTCTAAAAATAATTGATAAAATTCACATCTGGTCCTGGAGTTTTTATGGAAAGGTATTTGAATATGAATTCAATTTCATTAACAGATATAATGTTTAGGTATTTATTTCTACTTATATTATTTTGGCAAATTGTATTTTTCAAGAACTTTCTCCATTTCATATTCCTAATTTATTGACATAACATTTTTCTAAATATTCCCTAATTATTTTATGTCTGTGGAACTTATACTAATGTCCTCTATTTCATCATTGATGTTAGTAGTTTTTGCTTCCTCACTTTTTTCTTTATAAATCTTGCTAGAAGTTTCTAAAGATAATTTACTTTATTCAAAGAATCAAATTTTGACAACAGAACTTATTCTATACTTTATTACCTATGTCATTAATTTCCATGCATTTTTATTTCTAATTTCTAAATTTTAATTTGCTCTCTTTTACTAATTTCTTTTTAAAATTTTTTAAAAATATTTATTTTTGGGAATGAGAGTGAGGGCATGACGTGAGGAGGAGTAGAAAGAGAGACACAGAATCTGAAGCAGACTCTGGGCTACCAGCACAGAGCATGACACAGGGCTCAAAGTCATGAGGTGTAATATCATGACCTTAGCTGAAGTTGGATGCTTAACTGACTGAGCCACCCAGGCACCCCACTTTTTCTAATTTCTTAAAGAGGAATATTATATCACTGACTTTATATTTTTTTTTAATATAGGCTTTAAAGCTCTAAAATTCTCCATAAGAACTCTTTTAACTATATCTCAAAATTCTATGTTGTGTTTTCATTAAAATTCAAATAATTTTTTAATATCCATTCTGGTTTTTTATTTGATTTATGTGTTTGGAAGTGTGTTGTTTAATTTCCAATTTTAGGGGATGGAGATATATATATATACATATATATATATATACACACACATACACACACACATTCTGTCTTGGAGAATGTTCCATGTACACAGGAAAATAATGCTTATTCTACAGTTGGTGGGTACATTCTTTTATAAATGTCCATTTGGGAATTTGTTGGATAGTGTTATAATACCCTTAGGAATTTTTAAAATATTTTTTATCAATTACTAAGAAAAATCATTGCATCTCCAAATATGAATGTATATTTAACTCTTTTTGCTGTTATATTTTTTTCTCCTTCACTATAAGGAAGGAGGCAATTGAGATTAGATTATGAACAACTAACTCATATGCAAGTTTATGGGGATTTCATAAGAAATTTCTTAGACCAACTATTCTTGGAATTTATAATCTCTCAATCCTAGGGATCATATCAATTTCAAAATCAAATAAAACATTATTCCTTTCCCAGGAAATGGAATTACATTATTTACTAGATGTAAGAAATAGTATGAAACTTAACATATATAAAAGCCTGAAAAGGAAATGGTGAAATTTCAATGTAAATAGCATAAAGAAAAAATCCTTAAAAATTGTGGAAAATACTAAAGTTTTTGTTTGTTTAGCCAAGGTCTGCCCCAAATCTTCCATGTTCTAGAAGACTTGGATGAGTTATTTAAGGCACTTAAAATCAGTAAGGTGTCCATTTCCAAAAAACTAAAATTTATTTTAATGCGTTCAAATTATGTTTGTTTTGAAATAAGTAGAATTGATACACAAACTCACATTCATTGAACATATACACAAATCAGCCTTCCCAACTTAGTTCTCCATTAAACTTTTCAAATTATGTAGGTCTCACAAGTAATTTCTAATACTATATATCTCACTCAGTTAATCTGTAAGTTCATTTTATATTTGTACTTTATTGGTCTAAAATATTTATAAAGAGCTGAATTTTGGTATATTTGTCCATTTCTATATAAATAAATCTATAAGTGTATAGTAGTTAATATGTTTTACTTAATGGCTATATAAGCATAAAGATATAATTAGCACATTTATGAATGCTATGTCTGTGTTCCACTTTGGCATTGTCAATGAGATTGTGCTCTATATTATAGAATTGTAAGCCTCTGTATTTGGAACCTTCTCTAAAACAGAAGTCAAATAGTCAAATTTTCTAAATAGCAAAGAGTATTTTAATCACTAGTGTTTGTCCTTGTGTTTTTAAAAAGGACACATTTTTAAAATATGACACATTTCCCTCAGCTCTGAAACAGAAACCTACACATAATTTACTGTCAAGGTTATAACTATAATCCTCAAAGTTTAGCCGCTGCTGTATTATGCAGAAGCTGATGTTAGTGATGTTGTATACCATCTAAAAGAGATTGTGATTGCATCAGTTGCCCTTAGCAAACAATCCTGACGACAGTTTATCCTTGGATCACTTGTTGCTAATTTCATAATTGATTACTCAATGAACATAATACTTATAAAACAACTACGGTATGTCAATTACTTGTCAGTGTATTAGGGCTGTGTAGATCTTTGTTAGTCTCTGTTCTCAAAAAGCTTGCTTTCCATTTGAGCAAAACGAAAAGCCAGCGTTGGCCAACCCTGTCTACCCAAATCCAACAATTTTGCAAGGTATTATGCTCCTATAATCTATGAGAAAATTGGAGCTCTGAAATGGTCAATAACTTGATGTATACCAATCAGTGGTGAACGGAAAAACCAAATTCAAACTTACTGCTCTCTGACTTTCAAAATTCCATGCTTTGTTTTCAGTACTGCCATTCCTACAATGGCTTTGATATACAGTGAAGAGTGTTTATTTCTTCAGTCTTCTCTCATTGAGAAGACCAATTTTCTGTCTTCCTTGTGGGGATGGATGCTTATCTCTGCATCTTAACTTTCTAAGGCAGCCAGTGATACCACCTTTATTGTCATAATTGCCAATTTCTTCAAATCCTAGATCTCCAGGGTTGAGAAAGTCCTTACATGTTGTCTAATCTAGCCCCTCCCTTTTTACAATTAATGCACTCAAGCTTAGTGAAGCAGAGGTTTCCCAAGCAGATCACTGTTAGCAGCATAAGAAACTGAGCATTTTCTGTAGAGTCCCAGGAACATCCCCCTTCCATCATACCTTGCCATTCTTCCTCGGATGTATTCTCTGTGTACTTCCATTTTCTTGTCACTGCTTAGACTTCAAATAATATGGGCTTTGATACAGTCCATTATATTTGCCATTGGTCTATTATATTATTACACTTTTCCCTTGAGGGAAATAATACAGTAAGCATATTGTTCTGATTTTTCATCTTTGTTCATGTTATTGAATGCTTCTACATAGTGATTTTGGTTAACAAGGTCTGTGTGTTGTCTATGATTAAGCTAGTTGGCACCACTAAAGTAGTTATATGAGTTAACCCTTATAAAGCTAAATTTATATAGGTCTGTGCTTCTAGGGCAATAGGCTGTTTTAGTCAGCTTTCATCTCTGCCTTGAAAATGTACTCAGTTTTTACATAATTTGGAATCATTTTTGCTTTTTTATTATAAAACTACTTTGCTTCTGCATAAGTCTTACTATGATTGACCAAAAATAACTATCTCTAGGTATTTTCATTGGCTGTCAGTTTTACTGCTATATCAACCAGAATAGCAACTAAAAGAGACCACTGCTTTTACATAAATTACAACAACAACAAACAAAAAGAGAGGGACCCTCCTTTCACTGATAAATTTAAAAGGTAAGAAACTCCTTTTTCTAGGTTGACAAGCTCCATGCCCATCACATGGGGGCTATGACTTGGAACCTAGACACAGGCTGGCTTTAAGACCCCATTCCTTCCTTGGCCAGATGTCTCTTTACAACAAAATACTGGAGCTATATTCTCAGCCATGTGAAGTAATCAGGGAATTGCTTGGTAGTAGCCAGGGCACGTCTCTTGAGATACCAAGTTTTATGTGATATGTACCCCACCTTAGTCATTAATCAGTAAAGATGTGTGTGATTTGTATATGCATATGCATTTTCAGATTTATTGGATACTGACTCCTGATTTCATATTAAATACATTTGTCATCATTTAAGATGATTCTTTCACTGTCACTATTTTGGAAGAATGTTAGGAAAACAACAAATCTGATCTCAAACAGATTTGTGATAATAAATAGAAAAGAAATCACAGTCACAATCCCATTGTATTTTTCAGAGTATTTTCAAAGGACCTGATACTTCATGAGTAGGCAAACATTTCTAAATACTTCAGTAGGAACAGTGGGTTATATTTATGAATTCAGTTTGGATACTATCTGCTAAAAATGCACAAGTAATTTAGTACACTTGATACAGTTTCTAAAAGATTATAAGTGAAGATTACATTATTCATTAACATTTGTGAAGTTATATTTCATATATAAACAAACACTAAAAGGGATAGGAGCTAACATTTTACATTCTTCCAATTCTAGAGATAGTGAACATATGAAAATATGGGAGACTAATCTCTTTTGTTATGTTAATGCAAAATACTTGCATCTTTGGCATTCTTAATAGCATTACATGTGTAGATTTTTTTTTTAATTGCAATTCTCTATATTAGCAAGGACTAGTGGTGTCTTACCGCCTATGCACTGTAAGTGAAACTTTATGGGCCTATGAATTGTCCCTGTATCAGACTGCTATAGGGCTTTTTCTGTATTTCCTAAGAAGTGATATGTTTCTAAAAACTGAACTAAGATTTTAAAAACCTGGGGACTCATTTAAGATCTACTATTTACCAGTCAAGTAAACTTTGAAAATTGAAAACCTTTATGAGGCTCATATTTCCACTTACAAATTGGAGTAAGAGATATTTGCTCTGGCATCCTTTCTGTGGTTAAGTTGTTCAGAGAAAATTAATATTTGAAAGTATTTTAAACTTGTGAATTCCTATGCAGAAATAAAATGTAATTATTTGAAGTCTATTAGGTTGTACTTTGAAAAATGGTTTGACTTCTGCTTATTGACATCATTTATCATACATGAAATGTGGTTAGCCAAAGCACTTCAGAATACCATCTTTTGGCCAATCCACTTTTATCAAGTTTTAGCCCAATAAATCATGCACCCACATTTTCCAGTGTGTTGATTCCAAATGTGCTATACGGTTCTCCAAGGCTAGAAACGTAGAGCGTCATGCTTCCTGCTGGATGAATGAATTTATCCCCTATAATACTGAGAAGATATGAGTACAGGTGGAAAAATGTGGTAAGCCATCCATGGCATATTTTTAAAAATAACACTTCATGTTCATTAGATTGCTCTTTTCTCCTATTCTCCTAACACAAGCTGTTTCATACTGTACTTTCAGAGAAATGTCAGTAGACTTAGCTCTTGCGTAAACTCATTCATATTAACAGATAGCATTCATACCTCAAGGTTTAAAAACCACTCACTGAAGTCCAAGGGAATAAACAGCACAACAGCGTCCTTACAATCACTTTTCCATCACTGAGATCCTGCATTTGGTTGTACTATTTTCATTAGTAGGCATTATATGTACATAGTGAAAAATTCATATAATGCAGATGGTTAACATTGAAAGTTTCCCTTCAATGCTCTCTCTGTATCTCTAGTCTTTTGCATAAAACAATGACCTGTGTATCATTTCAGATATATCTCTGAATATATAAAAGGTATCATAATACACACACCATCTTACAGCTTGCATTTTCTTGGCTGTCACTGATACCAATTTTTTGTAGATATTTTTATTTTTTTAATGGCCACAATAACATATTAATCCATTATATGGTTATATGAAATTTATTTAATAATCCCTTGACCTATTTAGGTTGTTTTCAATATTCTACTACCATAAATAATATTGAGCTAAATATCCTTATGTAAATGTCTTGTGCTAAAGTGTGAAAACACTTGCAGGATACAATTCTAAAAATGAAATGAGTATCAAGTGTTACATGTGACTTTTATTTGCCTACTTAAAACAAATTTCCTTGCAAACAGGTTTTCATTGTGAGCGCACGTACCCTTATGCCGTCATCAATACAGTGTATAATCAACCTTTCATACTTTGCCATTGTGATAGCTGAAAAATCCTGTCTATTTTCAATTTTGAGTCAATTTTACTCTAGTGGAATGTTTATGCAGCATTTTTCATTTGCTTAAAAGTCTTCTGCATTTATTTTTATATAAAGTATATTTCCATATCTTTTGCCCATTTTTCTACTGGAATTTTCACAGATTTTCATTGATTTCTAATTGTTTATAAAAATAATTATATGGTTTTCCTGTCAAATGGCTCAATATCTTTAGTGTGTCACTGACTTTTAATTTTGATAACACTTTCATGAAAGAATTTTAAACATTTTGTGTAGGAAGTTCTCTATTTTAAGACTTCTTAATTTTTGTATTATATTTGAAAAGTTTCATCCACTCTATGAAAAAAAATTTCCTAATTTTATTATAACATTTTTGCCATTTCTTTCATTTTTTTTATCCACCTAATATTTATTTTGTACCAAGGAGTGATAGATTTAAATGAATTCAAATTTATTGTTTTTTTCAAGTCGTTGTCAAGTTTGTCCAATTCCATTTATACAAGAATCAATTATTTCTTCAGGAATTGAAGATTACCGTTAGTATAAATTAAATTTCTGTTTGGGCATCTGTTCCTGTGTTCTCTCTGCTGCTTCACTGATCTCTCTGTATTTTTGTGTATAAGTATTTAGTTGCTTTGGTTTCTAGAACTATATACATATTGAAGTATCTAACAAAGCTAGTTTCTACACAGTATTCTTCTTTTAAAGAATTTTCCTGGCAATCCTTGATTTTTATTCCAAATATACCCTATAATTAACTTGCTTGGTTGCAAATAAAAATCATTTTGGTGTACTTCTATTAACGCACTAAATTTGTGATTCATTTATGGAAAACTGATATCTTTATAATGCAGAGTCAAGGAAAGTGAATGCCTTTCAAGTATTCTTTTAAGTCTCCCATTTCATGTTAGCCTATATCTTCTACTTTTCCTGTTAAGATTTTCCAAAGAAAGTTTATCTTACTCTGTTACTATTGTAAATTGCCTATTTCTGTCATTATGTTTTCTAGATGGTTTTATACACACACACACGTATACATATACATACATATACATATTCATATATATGCATATACATATATATATATGCTTACATATATTTGTTTGACTATTACTTTTTACTTGACCAATTAAAGTTATTTCATATCTCATGATAGTTTTTCAGTTTAGTTACCTGTGTTTTTAAGGTATAGTTCCATCACTTCAAATATTTTTACCTTTGATTTTCTTCTCTAGTCTAAATGTGTCAAATAATTACTCCCAAAAATGTAGTATATTTTTGATATTGAAATTCCTTTAAGTATTTTTTCCTTTATAGGGAAAATTTCTAATTCTCCATTAAAAATGATACTGGCTTTTGGTCTGTCTATATATCTAGTTATACCTATAACAACATATAGATACAAACAATGCAGGTTTTGTAAATGTGTAAATATATGTAAAACTGTGTTTTCCTTACACCATGTGCCTTTCACAACACTTGTTATCCTTTTTTTTAAATCTTTCTTAATGTTTATTTATTTTTGAGACATAGATCATGAGTGGGTAAGGGACAGAGAGAGAGGGAGACACAGAATCTGAAACAGGCTCCAGGCTGTCAGCACAGAGCCCACTGTGGGGCTCGAACTCACAAATCGTGAGATCGTGACCTGAGCCAAAGCCAGACGCTTAACCGACTGAGCCACCCAGGTGCCCTACTTACTTGTTACTCGTAAAGCCTGAAGGCAGGCAGAATCTTCTGGGGCTCAGTGAAGTCTTATTTAGAGTTTGTTGAGTTATCTAATTATAAAAAAAATAAATTCACAGGCTCTTTCCTCTAGTTTGTATAAAGTTCCTCAGGGCAGAGTCATTGTGATATTGTGGTGAAAAACAGAAAGGGTTTCTCTTAAGGAGGGACGTCAGATGATGGGAGGTGAATGTGAGGATTTTTCTGTCTAAAACAAAAGAACATGTCTCCTCATTGGCGAGGCAGAGTGAAAGAATTGTAGCCCACGTCTGTTACTCACTGTGTGACATTCAATACGTTGCTTAACCTTTTTTCCCCCCTCATTTAAAATATATGAAAGTTAGAGTAGATAATGCCAACATATTTTTTCGTATTTAACATTATTCAAATTCTGTCACTTAACACAAACTAGAAGGTGACTACATGGCAAGCTAGATTATGGGATGAGATTATAGTCTCCATTTTTGCATCTTTATCCCCTACAGGTTTAAAATTTAGAGAAATAATATACTTCAAAGCTTCTATTTCTGCTTATTTGATCCTCATTTTCACTTGTATGAAAAATGGGAAATGCATTCAGAATATATTTCTGTTTAATTTTGTATGCTGCCAAGCTTTTTTTCTAATTTTGTTAAGAAGTTTAAATTCCTATAAGGTTAAGCTCTACTAACATGCAGATTTCTTGGAAGCTAAAACAAAGGATTGGAAAAACAGGTGTTTGTTTGACATGGAGAAGGTATGTCCTAATACTTCTGGTTTTTCTTGGAGAGCAAATCTCAAGGTTGTCATGGTTTAACATAATGTCATTCATATTGCCAGGAGATCTTTTTCTCTGCTAAGCAGGTGAATTCGCCATTACCCTTGCCAAGTCATTTTAGTGTGCAGAATTTGAAATACCAGAATATCTGTATATGGCGCTTCGTGCAGGGAACATGCTGGTCACCAGTCAGGCTCAAGCCCTAAAGAGTGGCAGCAGTGAAACGTGGGCTTGCCACACAACTCTCCGTCGAGTCTCTTGAAAACTCGATTCAGTGTCACCCAAGAGCCTATGAAACATGAGCAGTAAGGAGGGATCACTAATAACAAAGCCCTGGCCAGTAGCCAATCTTTCTGCAGTGGCGCTCTGCTCACATTAATGTAGAGCCACTGGGCTGGATACAAGTGGAGGATGGATGGCAGCAGGGTGCTGAAACAGCTGCTAGGTGATAAGCTGAAGTGGGCCAATGCACGTGGGCAGGAAGGACGAGTGCAGATATTAGGACTTTTGCTAAAGGGCTGATAACACCACGCTGCAGCATCATGGCGCTGTTCAGGTGTATACCGACACTAAACAGTAGCATCAGAGAATCCATCTCGGCCTATAACTTTCAGAAAAGAAGCAATTTTTTTTCTCCAAATAATATCAGGACACCAAAGAAACAGAGGCATCGTTCCTAGTGCCGGACTGACTCTAATTTTGACATGCACTCCCTTAAAGAGTAAACAGATATCTAAACGTTTTGATTTTTCTTCTACAAAATCAGCAGGTTACATATTTTCAGCCTTCAGAATATGTTCTTTTGCTTCCTTTTCAAATCCTGTAAATCAGCATGAGAAGAAAAAGAATGGCATGAGCTAGAGCAGGATAATAAAAAACAAAAGAACAATTAAGAAGTAAAAAAAAAAAAAAAGCCTGCAGTACTTTTCTAACAATTAAGTCCTCTCCTGGCGGGCTTTGTGTATTTTTGGAGATTAAATTAGTCTTAAGTTGGTGCTAAGGCTTCAAATTGTCTGACAGGAAAAGCGTTATGTTCGTAGAAAAATATACTGATGAGCACTGGGTGTTGTATGGAAACCAATTTGACAATAAATTTTATATATTCAAAAAAGAGAAAGAAAGAAAGAGAGAAAGAAAGAAAGAAAAATATAGTGAAAAATGTTTATTGTTTAGAGGAAATATGTTGTATCTAAATGCCTATTTATGTGGATACAGTTATCACCAAATAGAATAGATCATGATTTACTGGCTGATTGGTCCAGGCCCATTCCTTGACTCCAGGTTTGAAGTTGACTATATGGTTGTGTCACATATTAACGTACAGTTTATATATATGACTGGATTTGACTCAGTCTGTGTATTTGGGTATGTCTTTAAAAATCAAACTTTTTCAGACATCTCCCAGACCCTGCAACCAACAGCCACCATCCATGCATTTAGATTTTTTTGTTGCACATCTACCATATATGTGACACAGTACAAGGGACTGAGTGTCCAACAATGAATAAGAAATATGTAATTCCTATACTCCTGAAACTTGTATATTTGTTGCTTAACGCTTACTTTATTTGGTATTGTTTAGGGATACAATGTTATACAATACATAACACCTCTTTATAAAAGACCAATAGTTTCAGTGAAGTATAAACCGTACAAAAAGAATATATGAGATCATAGGTAATCATTATGAGTTCTTCAGAGCATACACATTTTTGAATAAAGGGCCAGAGAATATTTTATGCTTTGTGGGCCAAAAGTTCTCTGTTGCAACTACTCAACTCTGTCTTACAGCACAAAAGTGCCATAGACAATGAGCATAATAATGGGTATGATTTTATGCCAATAAAACTTTATTCACAAAAAGAGATCATGGGCTAGATTTGGCCCATTGGTTGTAGTTGCTCAATTCTTACCTCAGAAAAGAATTTGTATAGGAGTAGGGTAAGACGGGCAATTACTACAGAAGATCAGACAGAAGGTACACTGGATGTTAAATTCTGGAGAAAAAGTGGCTTATCTCATTTAATAGTATTATAGCAAAACATTTAGAATATACTCTATATCTTCTTATTGATGGCACGTGAATTCATTTATCTGGAACCAAACTCTGTTATCCACATCAAGTTTAATTCTATCTCATCTTGCCCAGCTCTTTCTGTATGAAACTGTATTTTTGGTTTTGAACTTGGTACCTAGAAAAGACTCCCTGGGTCGCTAAACATTTAATGGACAATCACAAATTGACTGCATTAAGACTCAGGCCTTAGTTTTTTTGTTTGTTGGTTTTTTTCTTGTTTTAATTCAACTAAATAGAGTTACATTAGTTTGAGGTGTACAGTATAGTGATTCAGCAATTATATACATTATTCAGTGCTCATCCTGAGTGTACTCTTAATCCCCTTTACCTATTTCACTCATGCCCACCTACCTCCCCTCTGGTAACCAGAGGCTTGTTCTATATAGTTTTCTTGGCTTGTTTCTTTTTCCCTTTGTTTTGTGTTCTAAATTTCACATATGAGTGAAATCATATGGTCTTTGTCTTTCTCTGACTTATTTCACTTAGCATGATACCCTATAGATCTGTCCATGTTGTTGCAAATAGCAGGATTTCGTTATTTTTTATGGCTGATATTCCACTGTGTGTGTGTGTGTGTGTGTGTGTGTGTGTGTGTATGTACAACACCTCTTCTTTATCCATTTATTTTCTGATGGACACTTGGGATGTTTCCATAATTTGGCTATTGTAAATAATGCTGCAATAAACATAGGGGTGCATATATCCTTTTGAACTAGAGTTTTCATATCCTTGGAAAATACCCAGTAATGCAATTGCTGGATCATAGGGCAGTTCTATTTTCAATTTTTTGAGGAGCCTCTACACTGTCTTTCATAATAGCTGCACCAGTTTGCATTCCCACCAATAGTGCACGAGGGTTTCTTTTTCTCCACATCCTCGCCAACATTTGTTGTTTCTTGTGCTTTTGATTATAGTCATTCTGATAGGTGTGAATCTATATGACTTCTTAGAATTGACATTAATGTCTTCTCCACATTTTTAATGGCTGGTTTTTTGGTGTTCAGTTGTATATATTTTTATACATTTTGGATACTAACCCTTTATCAGATATGTCATTTGGAAATATCTTCTCCCATTCAGTAGGTTCTCTTTTTGTTTTGTTATTTCCTTTGCTGTGCATATTTTATTTTGATGTGGTCCCAATGGTTTATTTTTTCCTACTCTTTTCCTTGCTTCAGGAGACATATCTAGAAAAATGTTGCTTGACCGATGTCAGTGTTCTCTTTCAAGATTTTTATGGTTTCAGGTCTCAAATTGAGGTCTTTATTTTTGTGAATCATGAAAGAAAGTGGTACAATTTCATTTTTTTGCATGTGGATGTCCACTTATCCCATCACCATTTGTTGAAGAGACACTCTTTTGCCATTGCATATTCTTGCCTCTTTTGTCATAGACTGGTCATATAATCATGGGTTTGTTTCTGGGGTCTCTCTTTGTTCTACTGATATGTGTCTATTTTTTTGTGCCAGTGTGACACTGTGTTCATTAGTACAACTTTGTAATATAACCTGAAGTCTGGAATTGTGATTCCTCCAGCTTTGCTTTTCTTTTTCAAGATTTCTTTGGCTATTTGCGGTCTTTTATGGTTCCTAAAATTTTTAGGATTGTTTGTTCTAGCTATGTGAAAAATGTTGCTGGTTTTCAGTAGGGATTGCATTAAATGTGCAGGTTGCTTTGGGATAGTATAGATATTTTAACAATACTTTTTATTCCAATACATGAGCATGGAATGTCTCCATTTGTTTGTGTCATCTTCAATTCTTTCATCATTGTTTTATAGTTTTCAAAGTATAGTCTTTCACCTCTTTAAGTATATTCCTAGGTGTTTTATTATTTTTGGTGCGATAGGACTGTCTTCTTCTCTGATACTTCATTAATTGTGTAAAGAAATGCAATGTATTTCTGTATATTGATTTTGTGTTGATTTTATATCCTGTGACCTTACTGAACTCATAAGTTCTAATAGTTTTGGCAGGGGGCAGGATCTTTAGGGCTTTCTATATATAGTATCAGGTATTCTGCAATTAGTGAAAAATTTACTTCTTCCTTACCCATGTGGATGCCTTTTGTTTCTTTTTCTTGTCTGATTGCTGTGGCTTGGACTTCCAGTAGTATATTTAATAAAAGTCATGAGAGTGGATATCCTTGTCTTATTCCTGATCTTGAGAAAGGTTCTCAGTTTTTCACCACTAAGTATGATGTTAGCTATGGTTTTTCTATATATGGCTTTATTATGTTGAAGAATATTCCTTCTGTACCTACTTTGTTGAGGGTTTTAATCATTAATGGATGTTGTACTTGGTCAAGTATTTTTTACTATATCTATTGAAATGATTATGTGGTTTTATTCTTTTTCTTATTGATGTGATGTATCACATGGATTGATTCAAGAATATTGAACTACGCTTACATCCCAGGGATAAATCCCACTTGATCCTGGTGAATGATTTTTTTACATGAATTGTTGGATTCAATTTGCTAATATTTTGATGAGAATTTTTGCATCTGATGCAAATATTTGCATCCAGTATCTCTGATGATTTTGGCCTGTAGTTCTCTTTTTTTGTAGTGTCCTTATCTAGTTTTGATATTAGGATAATGTTGCTTTCTTAGAATGTGGAAGCTCTCCTTCCTATTTTACTTTTTAGAGGAGTTTGAGAAGGATAGATATTAACTATTCTTTAAATGTTTTGCCGAGTTCAGCCTATGAAGCCATCTGGTCCTAGACTTTTGATTGTTGGGCATTTTTTTTTATTATTGATTCAATTTCACACTGGTAATTGGTCTGTTCAAATTTTCTATTTCTTCCTGATTCAGTTTTGGGAGTTATATGTTTCTAGGAAGTCTCTACCTCTTCTAGGTTGCCCAGTTTGTTGGTATACAGTTTTTCATCATAGTCTTTTGTAATCCTTTGTATTTCTGTGGTGTCAGCTGTTGTTTCTCTTCATTTCTGATTTCATTTATTTCTGCTCTAATCTTTATGATTTTCTCCCTTCTAATGGTTTTATTCTTCTTTTTCTAGCCCCTGTAGATGTGAAATTAGGTTGTTCATTTGAGATTTTCCTCTTGAGGTAGGCTTGTGTTGATACAAAATCCTTTCTTAGAACAGCTTTTGCTGCATCTCAAAGATTTTGGACTATTGTTTTCATTTTCATTTGTCTCCACGTATTTTTTGATTACTCTTTAATTTCTTGTTTGACTTATTGTTTAGTAGCATGTCATTTAACCTCTATGTATTTTTGTCCTTTCCATACTTTTTCTTGTGGTTTTTAGTTTCATAGCATTGTGTTCAGAAAAAATGCATAATATGAGTTCAATCTTTTTGAATTTATCACGACTTGTTTTGTGGCCTAATATGTGATCTATTCTGGAGAATGTTCCATGTGCACTTAAAAAGAATGTTTATTCTGTTTTAGGATGAAATGTTGTGAATATATGTGTTAGATCCATCTGGTCCAATGTGTCATTCAAAGCCACCATTTCCTTGTAATTTTCTGTTTGGATAATCTATTCATTGATTTAAGTGGGTGTTAAAGTCCCGTAGTATTATTATATTACTATTGATTGCATCCTTTATGTTTGTTAATAGCTCTTTTATGTGCTCTCGTTAGGTGTATAAATATTTACAATTGTTGTATCTTCCTATTAGATTGTTCCCTTTATGATTATGGAGTCTCCTTCTTTGTCTCTTGTTACAGGCTTTGTTTCAAAGTGCATTTTGTCTCATGTAAGTATTGCTACCCTGGCTTTCTTTTCACTTCCTTTTGCATGATAAGTGCTTTCCCATTCCTTAACTTTCAATCTGCCGGTGTCTCTCAGTCTGAAATGAGTTTCTTTCAGGCAGCTATTATTTCTTCAAATTTTCTTTCCCCTTTTCTCTCTCTTCCTTTTCTGGCTTCCCTATAATGTGAATGTTATTACACTCGATGGTGTCACTGAGTTTCCTTATTCTAGTCTGATTTTTCATTTTTCTTTCTCCTGTTCAGTTCAGTTGCTTTCAATTACCCTGTCCTCCAGGTCACTGATTGTTCTGCTTCCTCTAGTCTACTATTTATCCCTTCTAGTATATTTTTAATTTCAGTTATTGCATTCTTCATCTCCCATTGGTTCCTTTTTTATGTTTTCTGTCTCTTTATTGATGATCTCAGTAAAATTCTCCAGTCTTTGTCAAATCCAGTGAGTATTTTAATGACCATTACTTTAAATTCTTCCTCAGGCATGTTACTTACCTCCATTTCTTTTAGCTCTCTTGTTGTGATTTTGTCCTGTTCTTTCATTTGGGACATCTTCCTTTGTCTTTTCATTTGTCTAACTCTCTGTGTCCATTTATTTGTGTTAGGAAATTCAGTTACATCTCCTGTTAAAGGCCTTATGAAGAGGAGGTCCATTGGTACCCTTTTGTGTAATGCCTTTGTTCACCAGGACCTGGAACTTCAGGGATATCTACTATGTGTGTTGTGTATATCCTACTGTTGTGGCTTAGCCACATTAGCCTTCAGTCCAGTTGTCTGCAATGGCTTTCATCATTTGCTGCAAGCAGAGTTTGGTCCCTGTGTTGTTCATAGGCCAGTCTGGAGCTGTCTTGAGCTTGAGTTGAAGTAGACCAAGCATTTTCCAGAACTAAGGTCACATTTAATTGTAGAACACTCTCCCTGTGTTGTCTCCTGAGAAGATTTTGTTGATGGGTAGGGCTTGCAGTCAGACCAGATGTCTACCTCCAGGCCACTGCTGGGGCTGCAGTGGAAAGAATGTATCTGGTTATCTTCCCTTCTCCCTGGGGCAGGAATCACTGTGGAGTGGTGCTTGCCTGTTAGGGCTGCTTGCACACTGCCATGCTTGTTGAGCTGCTTTGTATGCAGTCCTGCAGATTTGGGTTGGAGGGGACTTAATACAGAACAAAGGTATGGAGCCTGCTGTTAGCAAGGTATGTGCCAGTCTGCTGTAGGAAGAGATCTGTAACCCTTGGAGAACTGCTGAGGGCATCACATCTGCAGGAAAGGATGAAGACAGGGTACACTGTCACAAGTAAGGTGGAGAGTGTTGGAGTTGAGCTGGTTCTTACAGGTATCCACATAGCTAGGCTGGGGGTCAGAGAGGGAAATGGTACCCATCAGCTCTTTTGTTCTTGAGAAGTCTCCTAAAGATCCTTGCCCCTACAATAGAAGTTTTGAGATTAGTAAATAAATCTCCTTTCCATATATCCCAGGTGTTTTTCAAACTGTTGCTTCTATGTTGTATCTCAGCAGGGCTGTTTGTTTTGCTGTCTTTTTAAGGGTGGGGACTCAGTATTGTGGTGATTTGTTTAACCAGTGTGTGCCCCCCATGTCAGAGTGCCTGGTGTGAGGTCTGTTTCTCTCCCTTTTTTGTGCCTATGGTGTCCCTCTCTCCCATGAAGAGTCTCATAGATCATTTTGGTTCCTGACCACATTTCTACCCTTCATACCCTTTTCTATGTAGCCGCTTCTCTATGCTTAGCTGTGGAGAATCTATTCTACCAGTCTTTGATTTGTTTTCTGGTTTATTTACACTGACATAAATATTATCTAGGTTTATTCCTGGGACAAAGTGAGTTTAAAATCTTCCTACCTATTCCTCCATATTCCCTAAAATTCTCAGGTCTTGATTTTATATTTGTTGGTAAGCATGGTCTTCTGTAATTGACAGTGAGTGAAAATAAGAAAAGGAATGAAGTATAGGGTGTGTGTATATAAGAGTAGTAGAACATGGGCTGTGATGGGAAAAATAAAAAATAAAGTAAGATTCTCAGAGATTATCACTAACTCTCTTTCAAAGAAGCACATTACCCTTCTTCAGAAGGTCCAGATAACTACTATCATGGCATTCCCATGGATAGAAATGGCTTCATTAAGACTTGGATGATATTAGAATTGCATAATGCCATCTCAATGGAGAGTTCATGGAAAAATTACATATTAGTGGTGAGTTTATAAATATTTCACTAATGTGAATATAGTTTCCTTTTCCATAATACTCTCTATAGTCTTCATAATTAAGCATTAATCATTTAAGTTGGTCTTTGAGGATTTCCAATTATAGTATAAGGATTGCAGAACTTTACCATAACGATTCTTCCTTTGGTAATTTTTTGATTAAATAACCTAAAAGTGATCCATTTTTAAGTACCAAATGCATTTTAGACAAATGTACTTGCAAAGTGTCTCCTTCTGTATTGCTTGGGATTATCTGGGCAAGATATTTCTAAAAGATTTTAGCATGTCATGGCTTTGAATGTGTCCATGTTTTCCAAATGATGTTCCTCCTTCCAAACATTGTCCCTTGGCTTCTGCATATTAACCTCCTAGTGTAACATCCTCTACCTGACTTCCATCTCATCCTTCAAAGGAATTTTTCTTGACCTTCCCAAAAAAGTTAAATATAAACCACATCTACTTACTTACCGCTTTTGTGATACTTGTCACATCGACTTCTAATTGTTTATGCTTTTCTCTCTGTTAGATTATAAGCCCCAGAACACAAACTCTTTTTCTTGTCAGTAGCCACTGCTTATGCTTGGTACATAGTAGGCACTCAATAAATATTTGGAAGGATGAATGACAAGTTTCTACTGTACTGTGTATTATGACTATATCACAGCAGCTATAAGTTAATATAACCTATTAACTTGATAGTTAATAACCTTCTGACCTTCATATCTAATTTATTTATGTTTGTGTTCAACACTCAATTGGATATAATACTTGGGAATTATAAACACAATCATCTATAGTGCTAGTATTTCTGATCTTAAAGAAAACTGGAGAGCATTACCATCATCATCAGCTATGGTACTTTAGGTAGGTTACTGAGCTATTCTGAGCTTATGTTTCCATGTCTATCAATAGGATGATAATAGTATTCTACATGGTTGTTGTGAGGATGGAAAAGATAATTCTGATAATGACTTTTAAATCATATCATGAAATATAAACCATCATGATAATTACATTTCTGTTCATATTCAACCCTAAGTATCACCAAGTAAAACATTGTTAAAAGCCTCAAGGAGCAGGACCTGCCTTGGAATTTATATGGAATATCATTCCCAATAATTACCTATTTGCCCTTCATTGTTATCTTAGCTGTTCCTATTGGATATTATAAATGCTGCAATAGCTACACACTTCCATAGTATTATCTATTTCTGCCTTTGGTACTGAACCTCTAACAACAAATGTAGAATTAAGGTTTAAAATAATTGTCTAACTGAATAGAAGAAGGAGACTAATCATGGTTCCTTAGTTTTTAATGAGAATGATTGGTCTTTAGATAGAGATGTGTTAAATGATCAGTTTACAAAGAACATATTTACCAGGGATTGGATATGCACACCAGGCTCCTTTTCTAGGTATTCACTTTGCCGGCAGAATAATGATTCTGTCTTCCTCTTGCTTGAAGGAATATGGCTATGCCTCTAGCAGACTCATGCTGTTTAACTCTGCATATCTACTATCTGTGAAAGACAGTTTGGTCTCCAGAATGTTAACTTAAATTTACAATGTTTTCAGGAGCTTGCAGTGCTGGAGTGAATCTTTAAAGAGACTTACTGCCACATTTACCACCCATCCTATTTAATACAAGGGAACAGTGGAGGTGTTTTAAAAGTCACATTTGTTCTTCAAATCAGAAGAAAAACAGCACATTTCTAAAACCAGATGGCTTAAATAGTAGAGGTAATTGCCTGGGTCATTCACATTAGATCTAATGGAAAACCGTTGTACCATCCTTAGGTGTGCAAAAATTTTTTCAACTAATTTTCTTAATTTTTACTGGCAACACTTGGAAAGGATATAGCAAAGTATATCTTTTTAGAGAGTGAGGCAAAATCACATAGTAGGACAGAATTTTTCATCTCCAAATATACCAGTAATGCGGTCATAATTTAATCCCGGCTAAAAGTAACAAGACTTCTAAATTTTTTGGTCTGGAGATGGGTCTTCTATCGATCCCTATATTGTAAATTGCAGAGGAATGGAGTTGGAATTGGGGAGAAAGTACAAGAGTGAAAAAGTATAATACATTGTTCCCAGACATAGGGATGCTTAGTTCTGAGACTGAGTAATGATAAGGCCCTTGAAAGAACACTGTCACTGGGGGCAGCCTTTCAATAGCACAGCTTCCATGAGGAAGACTTTCTAAAAACATACTGACCCTGGGAAAAAAGGCTGATTCCAACCTTTTCTTTCCCAGTTTCCAGACAAACCTTCTAAACTATAGTCAATTTGAATGCCTGCATAGAGCTGCTAACAAATAGAACAGCTTTTCTTCCATCCTGAATGTTCTATAACTGGAAATGCAATGAGTAAAATACTCATTGCAATGATAATAAGGCAATGATAATTCATAAACGTAAAACCAGACTAAGCCATGTTCTGGAAAATCCATTTCTTTTTGTTCCTAAGAGGTGTCTTTCTGGTCATATTTTATTAAAATCTGTCCAGTCTATATTAAAACTTTCAGTCATACAAAGAAACGGAAAGACATGCCATGCTCATGGGTTGGAAGAATAGCTATTGTTAAAATGTCCATACTACCCAAAGCAATCTACACATTTAATGCAATCCCTATCAAAATACCAATAACATTTTTCACAGTTAGAACAAACAATCCTAAAATTTGTATGGAACCACAAAAGACCCTGAATAGCCAAACCAACCTTGAAAAAGAAAAGCAAAGCTGGAGGCAACACAATTCCACAATTCTGGACTTCAAGTTATATTTCAAAGCTGCAGTAATCAAAACAGTAGGTACTGGCACAAAAATAGACACACAGATTAATGAAACAGAATAGGAAACCCAGAAATGAATCCACAGTTATATGATCGATTAATCTTCAGTGAAGCAGGAAAGAATATCCAATGGGAAAATGACACTCTCTTCAACAAATGATGGTAGGAAAATTGGACAGCCACATGCAAAAGAATGAAACCAGACCACTTTCTCAGACCATCAAAATGGATTAAAGACCTAAATGTGAGGCCTAAAGTCATTCAAATCCTGAGAGAGAACACAGGCAGTAACTTCCATGACACTGGCAATAGCAACTTCTTTCTAAATATGCTTCCTGACACAAGGGAAACAAAAGCAACAATAAACTATTAGGACTAATCAAAATTAAAAACTTCTGCACAGAAAAGGAAACAATCAGCAAAACTAGAAGGCAACCTACTGAATCGGAGAAGATATTTGCAGGTTACATATCTAATAGAGGGTTATCATCCAAAACACATAAAGAACTTATAAAACTCAATACCCCCAAAATGAATAATCCAGCTAAAAAAATGGGCAACAGACATCTCTTGAAAGAAAACATCCAGATGGCCGACACACATATGAAAACATGATCATCAGGGAAACACAAATCAACACTACAGTGAGCCACCACCTCACACCTGTCAGAATGGCTAAAATCAAGAACACAAGAAACAACAGATGTTGGCAAGGGTGTGGAAAAGGGGAACCCTTGTGCACTGTTGGTGGGAATGCAAACTGGTGCAGCCACTGTGGAAAACAGCATGGAGGTTTCTCAGAAAGTTAAAACTAGAACTGCCCTACAATCCAGCAATTGCAATACCTAGGTGTTTCCTAAAGAATACAAAAATACTAATCCAAAGGGATATATGCACTCTGGTGTTTATAGCAGCATTATCTACAATAGCCAAATTGTGGGAATAGCCCAAGTGTCTACTGACTGGTGAATGAATAAAGAAGAGGTGGGGGGGGGGTGTGCGTGCATGCTCACACACACACACACACAATGTAATATGACTCAGCCTGAAAAAGAATGAAATCTTACCATTTGCAAGGACATTGATAGAGCTAGAGAGTATTATGCTAAATGAAATAAGTCAGTCAGAGAAAGACAAATACCATATGATTCCACTCAAGAAACAAAACAGAGGAGCAAAGGGAAAAAGGAGAGAGAGAGAGAGAGAGAGAGAGAGAGAGAGAGAAGCAAACCAAGAAGGAGATGCTTGACTATAGAGAACAAACTGATGGTCAGGAAAAGGGAGGTTGGTGGAAGGATGGGTGAAACAGGTGATGGGGATTCAGGAGTGCACTTATGATGAGCACTGGTGTTTTATCGAAGTGTTGAATCACTATATTGTACGCCTGAAATTAATATTATACTGCAATTTAACTAAATAAAAGTTTAAAAAACTATGAACTGGGAGAAAAAAATACTTTGTCATATATTTGAACTGCATGTTTCAAGGTTCTAGCCCTTCTTTCCCCTCAAGGCTAGGATGTTAAGAATAGAGAGGTAGAAGAGGAATAAGGACAAACGGCCTTAACTTTATTGATGCACTTGGGTTTTAGGCCCCTTCCTGCCAACTCTCACTGTGTCTGTGACCTGCACTGCTGGCCATCAGCCTCTGTGTGGCAGGCATTGATCTGCTGGCTCCTGCACAGCATGTGTGACAATTCTTTGGAGGCCTTGCAGGTCCTCACCACTGCCCAGGTCTCTGATCTAGGAGTTCTGAATTTCCACTCAGCTGCCTTTTCCCACCCACACTGGTCGTCTAGCTGCCAGGAGATGGGCATGCAGGCTTCTAGACTGCCAGCCTCCATCACTCTGGTTATTTTCTCTGCTGAGAAAGGCGCAGAGGAAAGTCAGCAAGTTCACTGCCCAGATAAATATCCAACTGGGAAACAGAATGCCAATTTTGCTGTGTGGCAGCAACCTCAGTGATTGTCTTGCCGTCTCCCTAGCATCTTCTCTTTGGGGAAGTGGATGCCTCTCCCAGCAAGCAGAGCACTGTCCATAAGGCCAATGATATTGGCGGCCACCTTGCTTTCCTTCATTTTCTAAGCATATGCATTGGGGAAGGAATGGGGTAGTGAGTGGTAGCTGCTTCTGGCATTTCATGACTCTGACAAATCTCAAAAAAATGATAAAGTTGAAATTAATATTCAATTGTATTTGTAAAATAATAGACTGACTACTATAGCATAGTTGTTAGGAATGTTATGGGCTTTGGAATAATTAGCCCATGTACAAATACTAGCTGCTGGATTTGCTAGATGTCTACTCTTGTACAAGCTAAATTTTCAGTGCTTTAATTTCTAACTTGTAAATATGGGGAAAATAATTCTACTTACCTTACAGGGTTATTTTTAAAAGTAGAAGGGTTATTCCCTCTAAAGCATATATAAAAGTACTGACCTAATATAAGGGACTCAATGAGTCTTAGTCCTTCGTGAGTATTGCTTTTATTAAGTACTCTAATAATAATTTTACATGTTCACTCTACTAGTAAGGAAAACTGGACAGAGGAAAGCAGGGCAAGGATGGAAGCAGAGAGATCTTAAGGCATCAGATAGTGGAACCTTAAGTGAAATCTTGCAGGAATTGGGAGTAGAGTGGTATGGGTTGAGCTGGTGAAGTAGTCATTTTCATTATGTGTTTCTAGGTATAGCTGTCAGGACTTGTTGAGGAATTTTTTATGGGGCTTGAGGAAAGGAATCAAGGATGGCTCTGATATTTTCAGCCTGAGAATCTAAGAAAGTTCTTAGGTAGTTAAGGCCATGGGGTTATGTGAATCAGAAAATAGAAACAAAAATAGAAAGATCAGAATGGAAGAAACCAAACTGTCTTTATTCACAGATGATACAATTTTCTACATTGGATTATTCAGAGACTCTATCATAGACTATTAGATTTTTTTTTAAATTTTTTTGATGTTTATTTTTGAGAGAGACAGAGTATGAGTGGGGGGAGGGGCAGAGAGACAGGGAGACACAGAATCTGAAGCAGGCTCCAGGTTCCGAGCTGTCAGCACAGAGCCTGATGCGGGACTCGAACTCATGAATTGTGAGATAGACTATTAGATCTTAAGAAATGATGTAGATTTTAAAAATCTGCATAAAGAAATAATGTTTCCTGTAGGCAGAATAATGGATCCTCAAATATGCCCACACCCTAATACCTCAAACTATGAATATGTGGCCTTACATGGCAAAAGAGACTTTGAAGTTTTTTGATTAAAGTTAAGGACACTGAGATGGTGAGATCATGCTGGTGGGCCCAATCATTTGTGTCTTTATGATCTGAGAACGTTTTCTGGCTGGATCAAAGAGAGATGCACTGATTGGAGGATGGCAGCCTGAGAAGGATCTGATGCCTACTGCTGTTTCTAAGATGCAGAGGACTATGTACACGAGGCCTCTCAGAGCTAACAGTAGCCCCATAACTAACATCCAGCAAGGAAACAGAAACCTCAGTCTTAGAGCTGCATGGAACTGAATTCTGGCAATACACAAGGAAGTAGGTTCTCCTGTAGAGCCTCCAGAAAGAAAGGAAGCATGCCAACACCTTGATTTTAGTCTAGTGAGACCCTTATGAGACTTTAGATATACGGAATTGCAAAATAACTCATTTGGATTATTTTCAGCCATTGAGCTTTTGGTAATTTATAACAACAGCAAGATAAAACTAATACACATACCATAAATTCACCACATTAAGTGTATAGTTTTTGACATTTCATGAATTCATAGAGTTAGGTAACCACAGTCTAGTTTCATAACATTTCCATCACCTCCAATAGATTCCATGTACTACTTGCAGTCATTCTCAGTGCTGACTCCAGCCCTAGGCAACCACTAGCTGCTTTCTATCTATATAAATTTGTTTTTCCTGGACATTTCACATAAATTATGTCTTTTGCATCTGACTTCTTTCACTTAGCACAACACTTCTGAGGTTCCTTCATGCTGTAGCATATATCACTATTTTGTTCCTTTCCATGACTACTCAGTCATAAGTATGTGGCCAAACTATGACTTTATCCCTTTTATACATCCATATCCCTTTATATATACATCTATCATATTATATATGCTTCACACATATTTGTTTCTATTGTGTGGCCAAACCATAATTTTATCCCTTTACCATTTCATGGAGATTTGGGTTGTTCAGATTTTTACTATTATGAATAAAGCTATGATCACCAGTCTGTGTGGAACTATGTTTTATTTCATACAGACACCAGGGTTGTAAATGCCAGGTCATAAGATAAGTTTATGTTTAACTTTTTAAGAAATAGTTCAAAGTGGCTGTACCATTTTACATTCTCATTAGCAGTATATGAAGATTGCTTTCTCCATATCCCTTTGCCTATACTATTGATTATCTTCTTTTTAATTATAGCTATTCCTGAGGGTATGAAGTGATATTACATATGATTTTAATTTGCATCCCCCTGATGGCTATTGATGCTGAGTATCTATTCATGTGCTTATTAACCATTCATATATCCTCTTTAGTGAAATGTCTATTCAGTTTATTTTCTCATTTTTTTATTTTCTCATTTTTAATTGGATTGTTTTTTATTATTACTTTATAAGAGTTCCTTATATATTCTGGATACAAATTATAGTGGGAAAATTGGATTTTCTCAGGAAAATTAGACACTTCCCTTTTATCATGCATAAGTGATTAACTAAATATAGATCGTATGCCAAAGTGTAAAGGTTAAAACTATAAAACTTCTAGAAGAATATATAGGAGAAAATCTTTGTGTACCATTTTAGGCCAAGAAAAAAAAGAAAATACATGTAATTGAACACATATTTATATTATATATACATATATATCTTTATATATGTTCACACATATTTGTTCCTAATCTGTGACTTTTAATTTTCTTAGAGGTGTTTTTTTAAAGCAAAAGAGTTTTTTTAATGAAGTCCAATGTATATATTTTTTCTTTTATGTACCATTATTTTGGTGTCACATCCAAGAACCCTTGGTCTTTTGGCGAAAAAGAAAAAAAATCCCACAAAATCTGGGTTTTGATGAGGATTGCGTTAAACCTGTAGACAGAGAATTATCATCTTGATACTGATCTTTCTAATGCTTGAATATGGAATGTTTCTCTATTTATTTTAGATCTTTTAAACTTTCTATTGGCAATGTTTTGTTTTTTTTCAGAGAAGAGGTCTTGAACTCTTTCTCATAAATTCATTCTCAAATATTTTATTCTTTTTGATGCTATTCTGAATGAAATTGTTTTTCTTAATTTCATTTTCAGAAGTCATACATCCTTATAAAAGGGATAATTAATAATTTGTGGGGGCAGTGGGAAGAGTATAGGGTTGTTGTTAGCATCTGAGGTTATCTTTGGAAAGTTATGCCAAAATTAGATTTTAAGAGACTGCATTTAAATTCAGATCTACACAGAAAAAAAAGCTAAACCTGTGGTGAAGAGAAAGTAAAGCTAGAAGAAAGGAAACTGGAAAAATGGAAATCTTTGAAAAAAAAAAAAGAAAAATTGGCCGAAGTGGGGTGAGTTGAAATGGACCTTGATAAAAACAGGAGTAGGGATAAATATGCATTTCAAGTACTCTTGGGCTGAATGTGTATGCCTACTGAGCCAAAAATAAGACATAATATTCAGAGCCTTTCACATATCTGGCCTATTTGAAGGGGACAAGGTGTTCTCACAAATGAATGATTTAACAACAACAAAAATTGGCATGAGGAAATATTTTTCATTTTAGCAATATTTTTGACAAATGATATTTTTTTTATTTAGAATTTTAGTGTTTCCTGTACTTCATTGAATATATAGACATTTCTAAAGGCTTGGTTTATAGCTTTACAGTGAAGTGAAACTGAATAAATAAAAATACACATATTTATCTACTTTTGCTGAGCGTTTCCCAAATGGTATAGTGTTTCCCAAATGGTAAGCATTAAATGAGGTAATATCTAGCACAATGCAAAAAAAATGGCCAAAAAGTCAATAAATGTTAGTTTTGTTTCCTTCCCCCTTTCATTCATTTTTTATTGAAAGTAAAATTATGCTTGACATTCAGAAAAGATGGTTCCCCCAGGTTTTTTTTTTTTTTATATTATGAAGGCAAAATTAAGATAAAAAATACCAACAGAAATTTCACAGTACACATCCTACAAAAAGGACAAGAAAATGAGCCTGCAATTAGATAAAACTGCATCCCTTTCAAAGAATTGTATTATTAAATATTCAAGATTATGTGCATTAGTGAGGACATAAACTCAAAGACATACCTTTCGCAGGCCTCCTGACAGTAACTAACCATTAGAGAAACATTAAATGAAACATTGAAAGGGGAAAACAATTCAAGAAATGGACCAATTTGAACAACCCCAAAGTACTGCTTTAGATGGCATATTTAGAGAACAAAAGACAAAAGAGAATCAGAAAGAAAAAATCGTTTTAAGATGAAGTGGCTACTGTCCATTGATTGAGAGGTCACACTTTAAATCATTTTGACAGCTGAAAAAGGAAGAAGAATATAGTTTTCCCAGAGGTAGTTTTTTAAAAAAAAATTTAAGTAACTTCATATAAAGAAAAGGACACCAAAAATGAACCAGAAATGACTAAGAGATTAGTTGCAAAAGATGCGACCAACATAGTACTAAATCCAAATAAAGAACATTTAAAAATTGGATGCAAAATAGATGAAGGGAACAATTCCCTAACTTGGCATTTTCTGACTCCTTTGGAAACTAAATCTCCCTCTAGCAATATTCTTTCCTTCCATTTAGTTTAAGTATAATCTTCTTTTTTCCAGCATGATCTGGATTTATGACAAATTCTATTTTTTCTTAGCAGAGGCATTTATTAGATAGATTGCGTATGACAAATTCTCTCAAGATTTAGACTGTAGAAACAATAACTACCAAAACACACTTTAAGCCATTCTTCATTCCTCATTTTATAAATCCTAAATATGCAAATAATACCTACCAAATTTGCAGTATATTTTATAAAATGTGTTAAAGGTGAATCAACAAAATGAAGTATGATTTGCTTTTCATCTTACAGATTTGTGATCAAACAGGGTTGGCATTCATGTTATAGCTTGGGAGATGTTTTTCTTGGTTTCATTTTGAAATGTTCAGTGGACCTGCCATTTGGGCTTATGCCACATACACACAGAGAAACTTGGAGAAATCAGAGAATTATCTGGATGATTCATGCACATACCCAATTTTCATCTGAATTATACCTTCATCAATAAGCATGACTAGACATGAGTTCAATTTATGCCACTTAACCTCATTAATATTTTATTCCATTATAAGCTGTGATAATAATAAAATTGATGTAATAATAATTCCTATATAATTAAATGCAATGATGCATGGAACATCCTCAGCATAGTGCCAGAAACAGTAGTCATTTGGCAAATGTTAGGTGATGCTATAATCATAGTAATAATAGATGTACATTAATGCTCATAGTTACAGTGAGAGTACTAGTTATAGCAGTAGTTGCAAATTTGGCCTGGATGATCAAAAAATATATCTATTTTTTAACTTTTATTCCTGAACCCAAGACTGCATCAACTAATAAAGGAGAACCTTTATATGCAAAGTGAGGAAAATAAATCATAATAATAATAATGGCCTTGACTTACAATGCTTCTAACCTTTGACTCCTATTTTGTATCTGCTCCCTATTGAGTCCAAAAACAACCCACCAGAAGGAATATTAATAGAACTCTAGCTATAAGTGGCCAACATATCTGTACGGGGCTTCTTTGTGAAAGGGGGATTGTCCGACTTACATTGGAAGCCATGGGATCATCAGGGATGAAAATAACCTCAGAATGTCTCTTGATTCTGTCTAGGCTGCCCTTTGTTATTGCAGATATATCTATCTATCTCTATCTCTATCTCTCTATCTAGATAGAGAGAGATAGAGATAGAGATAGATAGATAGATAGATAGATAGATAGATAGATATAGATAGATATATATTTTATCAGGAGCATGTCTGTAGTCAAGTCTGGGTCAATGCCTTGTAAATCTCAGACCAAAGAGAGAAGGGACACACTCTGCCTCATCACCACTTTGAATAAAAGAGTGGAGGAAATCTGCTTGGTCCAACCTTAGGAATATTCTCATTCCTTGGTAACAATCACTCTTTGGGGTTGGTTAGCATAGTTTATGTGACATGACTACCTTATGTCCAGGAGGATGGGATCTGTAATTTCAGGAATGCAGGAAGGATTGTTCGGTACCAAGAATGGTAAAAAAAATTACAGCGTGTAATAATAACTCCTTATTTACAAGTAGGAAATTAGAGTTCTGAGATAGTGGGTAATTTTAAACCCTCAGAGTCATGGTGAAAATTCAAATTGGCATCTTTTTTACTGCAAACACATTGTCCACTGTAGCATATTGCTGTCAAGAGTTTCATGGTAGTATTTATATAATGAGTTCAAGTAGTAGGTATTGAGTATCAGGTCAGGGAATCCATATGGGGTTTTGAAATGTAAGCACTAAGTAACCCCAATTCTCCTGGTAATTTGCAAACCTTCACTCAGTGCTATGAAAAATAAAGCTTCATCAAACCCACAGCGAACTAATGTGTTTTCTTAAATTTCCTGGATTATATTCATTCAGCAATAGCCCAGTTACTATTTGTAATTCATTTTATCCATTTTAAACAGTTACAACTTGGGGCGCCTGGGTGGCTCAGTCGGTTAAACATCCTACTTCGGCTCAGGTCATGATCTCACGGTCCGTGAGTTCGAGCCCCGCGTCAGGCTCTGTGCTGACAGCTCAGAGCCTGGAGCCTGTTTCAGATTCTGTGTCTCCCTCTCTCTCTGACCCTCCCCCGTTCATGCTGTCTCTCCCTGTCTCAAAAATAAACCTTAAAAAAAAAATTAAACAGTTACAACATGCACAGCATATCCTCCCATTAGTAATGCCTTCCCCAAATCTGGAGAATGTCTTCATTTCCTTTCCTGTTTTTTATAAGATCTCATTGATCTTCTGAGAGGGTGTATGTACATATATATAACATAACTCAATGATAATTATCAGCTACCTCTGCATTCTTGGCCATGGTTAAATAACAATTACACATTTTTTGAACTGTTTTTAGAGATCCTGAATGTGTTCAATGAATACAAAATAGAATTCTTTAATTCACTGAACAGTCTGTGTTCTGAACAGTACTGAGTACTGAACAGTCTGTGAAATATCCATTCTCCATTCTATATCTTCTATATATATCCATTCTATATCTTCTTTACCTTTTTAACTTTTGACCCTAAAGTCATTGATTTAATCAGTTTTCTTCTTCAAATCTAACCTGATTATTTGGTTTTGATATGAACCCTCAAAACATGCTCTTTTCCCATGTGCCTTTTGAGATATTACAACAAAGTCACATAGTAATACACAATCTATTATGCTTTGTGGCATGATCAGTAATATAAATAATATGTACCTTGATGTAATTTGCTTTTTGAGATGTTAGTGGCTACAATTTATTAAGCTATTTATAAAGTAAGATTAAGTTCTGCTGTAATTACCTGATTTTCCTCCTGTGTCTACCATAATATCCTTTGTTGCTACTGTGTAAATTGGTGAACAATAATTCCTTTTATTTTACAAATCTGTATTTTATTGTGCAGACTGTGATCATCACCCTCTGGCTTAACTGCAAGCCTGCCTTAAAAAGGTATTTATTTACTCTATTTTCCAAGTAGATCAGAAGTTCAAATTTTGCATCACACAAAAAAAGTCCTAGTTTTTTAAGGAATTCAAAAGTTAATGTTATCATAATCCTAAATAGATGAAGCAATGGTGAAGAAAACTGCAGAACAAATATGAAATTTAATAATGGCCTTCAACAGCTTGCCTTTCAAATTGTTAGGAATTCATTAAACAATGGTTGAGCAGCACTGACAATTAAATTACTCTCATATGAGGTATCTAGCCATATTATGAATATTGCATACTACATAGCTCACACTTCTAAAGGGATGTAGACAACAAATTGGATTTCAGATAATTAACATGAGGCTTGAATTCAGTCTCCAGACACATCCTACTCTGTTTCTAGGCAAAAATAATTGGGATGTAAGTGTATAAAGAGGGTTAACATTACAAATGTTAAGGAAAAAAAAAGCAGTGCTTGTAGCTACGTTAGGAATTTATCACACTGTAGAATATAGTAGAAGGGAAGAAACAGTAATAGTGACCTTCCAGAGTTGCAAATATTTTTCATAAATTAAGCCTTTTAACGCTCACCCTATATGAGGTGGCTACTCTTCTTTTACCCACGGATGGTTAAGCGATTGATAAAGTCATGCTGTTAAGTGTGCTACAGCTGGGAATGAAATCTATGCAGTCTGAATTTATAACCACCGCTGCATTGATCTTTTAAGACACACAGAGAAGTATCTTTTCCATTTTTACGACTGGACAACTTTTGCATTCATGTTTAGTGTCTGTGTTTTTCCTCGAAAACAATGAAAACATTCTATTAAGAATGCTTATAAAAACCAAAACCAAAACAAAGAATACTTAGAATGAATGCTTCAGGTAGAGCTATTTTATTCACTCACTGGGTGGAACCCACAGGAAGTTGGAAAAATGAAGCAAAGCAAAGACAGACCTGGACTTGGAGCAGAAGTTTCTGGAGAGCAAAGGTGGTGCCTGTTATTCCTGTAGTATGCTTCCATTGACTGTTTGTTGAAATAAACTTTTTAATTTCAGGATAGTTCTAGATTTACATAAAAATTGTGAAGAGAGTACGGAAAGTTTCCACATTCCCTACATTCAATTTCCCCTATTAGTAACTTCTTTTGTTAGTATGGTACATTTGTCACACAATTAATTAATTGATATTGATGTATTAATAATTGGTATTATTAATTAGTGTATTCCTTATTTAGACTCACATTCCTAACATCCTGTTTGCTCTTCTAGAATTCCACATATGATATCACAATACATTTAGTTTTCATGTAGTTTTAGGCTCCTCAGATTTTCTTTGTTTTGATGATGTTGACAATTTTGAGAGCACTAGCCAGGTATTTTATGAAAATCCCTCTATTGGGATATGTCTTGTGTTTTACTTATGATTAGGCTAGGGTTAAGGGCTTTGGGGAGCAAGACCACAGAAGAAAGCGCCATTTTAACCACATCATATTGAGAGATGCATATATAATCAACATGATTTAACAATTGTTGAGGCTGTTCTTGCTCTTGAGGTAGTTTGTCAGGTTTCTCCATTGTAATGTTACTCACCCCTACCCTCCACTTCATTACTGTACTCCTTGGAAGGATGTCACTGTGCTTTTTCTGTTGGCTCTCATTTTCCTTTGACATACTTTCATCATGGTGGGGTTTCCTGAGTACTTTAAAATGCTTCAGGTTCATTTTGTATATTTGATGCCCCATCAGTTGACTTTTAATGTTGCTGTATATTTTACTTTGGACCTTTTAAAAAACAGATTTATTGAATCTTGTTTTCTCAAGCTCCTTTGTAATCATTGTTCTCACCTCTTCCCTCCTTCACCAAACACCAGTCTGCTTTCTGTCACTATGAATAGTAGTGAATTCTCTAGAAAAATTTTAAATTGAATTATATATATCTTTTCTTTAAACAATTTTTTTTATTTTTTAAATTTACATCCAAGTTAGTTAGCATATAGTGCAACAATGATTTCAAGAGTAGATTCCTTAATACCCCTTACCCATTTACCCCATCCCCCCTACAACCCCTCCAGTAACCCTCTGTTTGTCTCCATATTCAAGAGTCTCATGTTTTGTCCCCCTCCGCTCCCTCTTTTTATATTAGTTTTGCTTCCCTTCCTTTATGTTCACCTGTTTTGTATCTTAAAGTCCTCATGAGCAAAGTCGTATGATATTTGTCTTTCTCTAATTTCACTTAGCATAATACCCTCCAGTTCCATCCACATAGTTTGCAAATGGCAAGATTTCATTCTTTTTGATTGCCGAGTAATACTCTTGTGTGTGTGTGTGCGTGTGTGCAGATATATATATATATATAGACACCACATTGTCTTTATCTATTCTTCCATTGGACATTTGGGCTCTTTCCATACTTTGGCTATTGTTGATAGTGCTGCTATAAACATTAGGGTGCATGTGCCCCTTCGAAACAGCATACCCATATCTCTTAAATACCTAGTAGTGCAATTTCTGAGTCATAGGATAGTTCTATTTTTAATTTTTTTGAGGAACCTCCACACTGTTTTCCAGAGTGGACACACCAGTTTGCATTCCCACCAGCAGTGCAAAAGAGATCCTCTTTCTCCACAACCTCACCAACATCTGTTGTTGCCTGAGTTGTTACTGTTAGTCATTCTGACAGGTGTCAGGTGGTATCTCATTGTGGTTTTGATTTGTATTTCCCTGATGATGAGTGATGTTGATTGAGCATTTTTTCATGTGTCAGTTGACCATCTGGATGTCTTCTTTGGAGAAGTGTCTATTCATGTCTTTTGCCCATTTCTTCACTGGATTATTTGTTTTTTGGGTATTGAGTTTGATAAGCTCTTTATAGATTTTGGATACTAACCTTTTATCTGATATGTCATTTGCAACTATATTCTCCCATTCTCTCGGTTGCCTTTTAGTTTTGCGGAATGTTTCCTTCGCTGTGCAGAAGCTTTATTTTAATGAGGTCCCAATAGTTCATTTTTATTTTTGTTTCCCTTACCTCCAGAGACGTGTTGAGTAAGAAGTTGCTGCAGCCAAAGCCAAAGAGGTTTTTGCCTGCTTTTTCCTTGAGGACTTTGATGGCTTCCTGTCTTATGTTTAGCTCTTTCATCCATTTTGAGTTTATTTTTGTGTATGGTGTAAGAAAGTGGTCCAGGTTCATTCTTCTGCATGTTACTGTCCAGTTTTCCCAGCACCACTTGCTGAAGACACTGTCTTTATTCCATTGGATATTCTTTCCTGCTTTGTCAAACATTTGTTGGCTATACATTTGTGGGTCCATTTCTGGGTTCTCTATTCTGTTCCATTGATCTGAGTGTCTGTTTTTGTGCTAGTACCATACTCTCTTGATAATTACAGCTTTGTAATACATCTTGAAGTCTGGGATTGTGATGCCTGCAGCTTTCTTTTTCAAGATTGCTTTGGCTATTCAGGTTCTTTTCTGGTTCCATACAAATTTTAGGATTGTTTGTTCTAGCTCTGTGAAGAATGCTGGTGTTATTTTGATAGGGATTGCATTGAATGTCTAGATTACTTTGGGTAGTATTGACATTTTAACAGTATTTGTTCTTCCTATCCAGGAGCATGGAATCTTTTTCCATTTTTTTGTGTCTTCTTCAACTTCTTTCATAAGCTTTCTATAGTTTTCAGTGTATGGATTTTTCACCTCTTTGGTTAGATTTATTCCTAGGTATTTAATGGTTTTTGGTGCAATTATAAATGGGATCGATTCCTTGATTTCTCTTTCCGTTGCTTCATGATATGAATAGAAACCGATATATGTGTATAGGAATGCAACTGATTTCTGTGCATTGATTTTATATCCTCAAACTTTGTTGAATTCATGGATCAGTTCTAGCATTTTTTTTTTTTTTTGGTGGAATCTGTTGGGTTTTCCATATAGAGTATGATGTCATCTGCAAAGAGTGAAAATTTGACGTCCTCCTGTCCAATATGGATGCCTTTTATTTCTTTGTGTTGTCGGATTGCTGAGGCTAAGACTTCCAATATTATGTTGAGTAACAGTGGCGAGAGTGGATATCCCTGTCTTGCTCAGGGACCAACGCGGGCCTTGAACTCATGAGCTGAGCCATGAGAACCTGACCTGAGCTGAGGTCGGATGCTTAACTGACTGAGCCATCCAGGCACCCCTTATATATATTTTTTTTTCAATGCCTTATTTCACTTGGTATTGGTTGTATATTTAATTCCCTTGTATTGCTGAGTAGTACCCCAATCAATATGAGTATATATATGTATGTGTATGTATATATATACACACATACTTTTTTTTTCATCCATTCATCTGATAGACATTAGAATGGTTTCCAGATTTTTGGTTTTACAAGAAAACTGTTCTAAATATTTGTGTATAAATGCTTTTATTTCTCTTGGGAAAATATATGAAATGAGAATGCTTTACATATGATAGGTATATGTTTAACTTTTAAATAACTGACATACTGTTTTCAAGGTGGTGGTACCATTTTAAATTCCTAGGAGCAGTTTGTGAAAGTTGCAGCTGACCCATATTCTCACCTACACGTGGTTGTCATTTTTCATTTTAAACATTCTAATACATGTGCAAATGTTAACTCATTGTGTCTTAATTTGTATTTTTATGATGAAAAGTGTTGTTGAGTATCTTGTCATGTGTTTAGTTTTTATCTGAACACCTTCTTTGATACAGTGTTCGGTCAACTATTTGACCTTTTGAAGTTGTGTTCTGTGATTTCTTATTTATTTATTCTGGGTATGAGCTACTTATGAGATTGATCTGTTAATATCTCTCAGTCAGTGACTTGTGTCTTTTCAATTCTCTTAACAGTGACATGTAAAAATCAGATGTTCTTTTCTAATTTATCAATATTTTTCTTTTAGAGTTTGTGTTCTATTTAAAAATTTCCAATCCAGTGTCACAAAGGTGTCTTGATTTGTTTTCTTCTATAAGTATACAGTTTTAGATTCAAAATTTAGGTTTGTAATCCATTTTGCATTTACTTTCAATGAAGAATATGGTTCGAGGTTCATTTTTTGCATATGGATCTCTAATGGTTTGTTACCATTTGTTAAAAATTAATTGACTCTGTATTTGTTGGTCTGCTTCTACGCTATTCATTTTGTTCCATTGATGTATTTATCTTTATGGAAATGCCACACTATGTAGACCATATTTTAGTAAACATCATTATCTTATATATTATTAGAAGAAAAACATTTCAGTGTACTTATGACATTATAATCAGGATATACAGCATGTAACTATTCTTGACAGTTTAATATTCTATTAATAGAACTCAATATCTTTGCAAACCTTTTAATTTTTATAGAAGAAACTATAAATATGTAGTTGAAATAACTATTTACTATAGTTAGCATTAACTATAGCATTTACTATAGTATAGCATTAACTATAGTTTAACATTTTAATATTAAAAGGTATACATGAAGTACTTACGATAAATTGGAAGCTTACACTATTTTTATGGTATATTCTAAAGACTGGGCTCTAGAGCCATTCATTTCACTATTTTTAGTTAATTCAACTACCACTTAGAGAACACTATGGTATCGGTCACTGAATTATACACACACAATCACTGAGAATTTCACAGTAGACATAAAAAGGCGTATATATTTGACATACAATTATAATATTCTAACTTATGTCTGCATTTTAATTGAAAACTGTTAACCTCCTAAAGTAGAAATTTGATCACATCATTCATAGGATAAAAATATTTCAACAATTTTCTTTCTCTATAGAGTAATATTCTAACTACTTACCTATCCTTTTATTCATTAGTGGCCATGAGTATATTTTTAGACTGATATGCCTCTGCATCAACCCTCCTATATTATCTACATCAAGGCATTTGTATTCTCTGCATTTCTCTATTCCGTATTGCTTTGTTTTATGAATTTGTTTTATGCAAATTTAAAGTATTAGGGGCCATCAAAAATGTGAGAAGTAGATCTAGAATCAGAAACTTTCAAATGAAAAATTAGGTATATCTCCAGAGAACTATAACTTGAAACTTACAGGCTTTGAGGTCAGTTTGTTTGTTTGTTTGTTTATATTTGTTTTTTATTAAGCCAATCTAACTTTCCCTGATTGGAGACTGGTTACTTCCATACAGATTATACTACACGTTACGGTTCAATTACATTAAATATAGTAATCAGTGGTCCTCTCTTGGTTTGATGAAATCAAAGCAAATGCAAAAAACCTACAAGACATGACTAAAATTCATGTTGGTCTGAAAATGACTGTAGGTACTGCCAATTCAAATTTTATAGGAATGATAAAGCTAATATAGCAGCATTTTTTACTGTTTAACAAAATTAAGTAAAAGGACTCAAACATTAAAATAGAGCACCATGAAAAAGACCGTACAAATATACAACACAGCTTCTAAGAATAAAATAAATAATGCATTCCTTTAAAACTAAAGAAAGGAAATACGCATTAGATTAGGAAGAATTTAAGATAGGATTAGTTTGAAGATATCGCAAAAAAAAATCCAAATGAAAAAGAAAGATGTTGAAAATGCAAAAGAGTGCTTAAGAGAAATAAGGGAAAAGTTGAGGTCCAGTTATCTTTGATAATGTTTACATAACCCATGATGAGAAAAAATGGGGGAGAGGCAATATTAAAAGAGAAACTGGCAGGGTATTTTCCAGAATTATAAAAAGTCTTAAAACCTCAAAATTAGGACACAAATTGAGCACTATAGAGGCCAAATAACAGGCAATTAAGCAAGACAACATATACAAAGATAAATTCCTCAAAGCAATGAAAAACAAAGGAAGCTTACATACAATAACCAATAACCACTGCACTACACGGACATCTAGCTAGTCACAGCAATAATAAAATCCAGATGATAATGTAGTGCAAGAAAATGGAAGTCAGCTAAACCTTTTAAAACATTAATAGTGTAGGTTAAATATATTTAGACCAGATTTGAATCTTTAACAGACCCTCAATGTAGAAGATAAAATAACATATGCTTTAGGGAAAAGAAATTTAAACTTTGAAGAGTGGAGTGAAATGCAAGAAGTAGTGATGAAAGTAGTGACTTGGATAAATTTAAATAAGCACTGGCTAAAAATATGGTAGTAATTATAATACAAAATGTTTGAAATAAAAGGTAGAAGTATTGTATTAAGTTAACATTGGAAAAAGAGAGCATCCTTTTATTGATTAAATTTGACTATATAAAATTAAGTAGTGATAGTAAAATTTTAGGTGTAATTGTCAAAAGAACAAGAATATAATATGTAGCTTTCAAGCTAGATGTAGAATAACAGATTTTAGAAACCTTATTATCCACGTAGGCCCAATGTAATTGCATGAGCCCTTAAGTGCAGACACCCAAACAGGTTGTACAGAAACCAAAATGGCAGTATAAAGACGACTTAACCCTCTATCACTATCATGTGCCAAGGAATGCAACTGGCTTCTGGAAACTGGAAATGACAATCAAATGCAGAATGCTCAGAAAGGAATGTAGCCCTGCTCAGACCTTGATTTTAGTCCAGGAGGACCTCTCCAGGACTTCAGACCTCAAGGACTGTAAATAATAAAATTGGCTGTTTTAAGCTACTAAATTTGTGGCGATTTGGTATAGTATCAATAGAAAACTAATACAATGATGGGACAGTACCCTTTATTATTATATGGTGTCCTTTTTTGTCTCCTGTTACAGTCTTTGTTTTAAACTCTGTTTGTCCATTATAAGTATTGCTACCCCAGCTTTCTTTTGACATTAATTTACATGATAAATGTTTCTCTGTCCCCTCACTTTCAATCTTCTGGTGTCTTTCCATCTGAAATGAGTCTTTCTCTTGTAGGCAGCATATGGTTCTTGCTTTTGGTTTTGTTTTATACACTTTGTGACCCCTGTGACACCACCCTGTGGTTTTTGAGCATTTAGTACATTTAAATTCAAAGTAATTATTGATAGATATGTATTTATTGCCATTTTGTTATTTGTCTTGCTGTTGTTTCTATAAATTTTCACTGATCCTCTTGCTCTCTTTCATGGTTTGTTGGCTTTCTTTAGTGATATACTTGGATTCCTTTCTCTTTATTTTTTCCATATCTATTACTGATTTTTGATTTATGGTTACCACAGGATATAACAATTATGAATATTTATTAATTGTTTTATTTATTTGGGTGCTCCCATGTTGGGTGAATAAACATAAAGGAAATAATCAGTAGTGATACTATATAAGTAGGGAACATTAACACTCCACTTACATCAATGGGCAGAACATCAACAAATAGTGGCTTTGAATGACACACTGGACCAGATACCTCTAACAAATATATATTCAGAACATCCCATCCTAAAACAGCAGAACACATATTCTTTTCACATGGGATGTTCTCCAGAATATATCACACATACTATCTCACATAACAAGTCTAAATAAATTCATTCAGAATCATATTAGGCATCTTTTCTGATCACAACACAATGAAACTAGAAATCAACCACAAGAAAAAATCTGGAAAGATCTCAAACAAATGGAGGCTAAATAATATGCTACTAAACAATGAAGAGGTCAACCAAGGTCAAAAGGGAAATAAAAAATTACATGGAAACACATGAAAATGAGAACACAATGATCCAAAGTCTTTGGGATACGGCAAAAATGGAAAGTTATAGCAAAACAGGCCTACCTCAAGAAGCAAGAAAGATCTCATACAACCTAGCCTTATACCAAAAGGATCTAGGAAAAAACAAAACAAAACAAAAAAAAACTCAAAAGAAAGGAAATAACAAATATTAGAACAGAAACAATTGATATAGAAACTAAAGAACAAAAACAATACAACAGATCAATGAAACCTGGAGCTGGTTCTTTGAAAAGATAAAAAAAAACTGATAAACTTCTAGCCATATTAATAAAAGAGAGAGAGAGAGAAAGGAAGAACTCAAACAAAAATCACAAATGAAAGAGGAAAAATAAGAGCCAACACCAATGAAATACAAACATTTGCAACAAAATATTGTGAAAATTTGCCTGCCAACAAATTGGACAACTGAAAAGAAATAAATTACTAGAAGCATTCAACTTACCAAAACTAAAGCAGAAATAGAGAATTTGAATAGACTTATTACCAGCAGTGAAATTAAATCAATAATAATAAAAAAAAATCCCCCACCGCAACATAAAAGTCCAGGACCAGACAGCTTAACAGGTGAATTCCAAGAAACATTTAAAAAAGAGTTAATATCTGTCATTCTCAAAACTCTTCCAAAAATTCCAAACAGAAAGAAAGAAAGAAAAGCTTCCAAATTCATTCTATGAAAGCAGCATTATCCTGACCAAAGCCAGAGAAAGACACTACAAAAAAAGAGAACTATAGACAAAGTCTCTTAGGAATATAGATGCAAAAATCCACCACAATTAAAGTATATTAGATTTTTTGCATAATATTTTAAGTACTTAAAAAATAATTAAGTATACTCCCAGGAGGGGAGGTAGGCAGGGGAATGGGCTAAATCAGTGATGGGTATTAAGGAGGGAGGGCTCTTGAGATGAGCTCTGGATTTTATATTAAGTAAATAATCTCTAAATTCTACTTCTTAAACTAATATTACACTGTATGTTAGCTAACTAGAATTTAAATAAAAACCTGAAACATTAAAAAAAATAGTAAAAAGTAAAAAAAAAATAAAATCATACACCACAATCAAGTGGGATGTATTCCCAGGATGCAATTGTGGTTCAATACTAACAAACAATCAACATGATACATCACATCAATAAGAGAAAAGATAAAAGCCATATAATCATTTCAGTAGATGCAGAAAAAGCATTTGACTTAGTACAACACCCATCCATGATAAAAACCCTCTGCCATGTAGGTCTAGAGAGAACATACCTCGACCTAATAAAGGCCATATATGAAAAAATCACAGCCAGTATCATGTCTGTTCTCAAACCACTTTTATTAACAGGGTACTGGAAGTCCTAGTCACAACAATTAGAGAACATAAGGAAATGTTAACACTTGAATTCCAAGATACAGTTAAAAAAGAGTTAACATCTATCGTTCTCAAAACTCTTCCAAAAATTACAAGAAAGAAAGAAAAGCTTCCACATTCATTCTATGAAAGCAGCATTATCCTGACCAAAGCCAGACAAAGACACCAGAAAAAAAAAAAAAAAAAAAAGAGAACTATAGGCCAAAGGCATCCAAATTGGTAAGGAAAAAATAAAACTCTCAGTATCTGCAGATGACATGATAGTATATGTAGAAAACCCTGAAGACTCCACCAAAAAACTACTAGAACTGAATAATTAATTCAGTGAAGTCACAGTATACAAAACCACTGTACAGAAATCTGCTGTATTCGTACACATTAATTCTGAAGCATCACAAGGTGAAATTAATAGATGAATCCCATTTATAATTGTACCAAAAATAGTAAAATACCTAAAAATAAATGTAACCAAAGAAGTGAAAGACCTGTACTCTAAAAACTATAAAACCCTGATGAAAGAAATTCAAGATGACACAAACAAATGGAAAGACATTCCATGCTCATTAGTTGGAAGAATGTTATTAAAATGTCCATCATACCCAAAACAATCTACAGATTTAATGCAATCCCTATCAAAATACCAACAGCATTTCTCACAGAACTAGAACAAACAATCCTAAAATTTACAAGGAACCACAAAAGACCCTAAATTGCCAAAGCAATTTTGAAAAAGAAAAAAAAAAAACACACACACACACACAAGACTGGAGGTGTCACAATTCCAGACTTCAAGCTATATTACAAAGTGGTAGTAATTAAAACAGTATGGTACCTGACACATAGACGCATGCCTCAATAAAACAAAAAACCTAGAAATAAAGCCATCATTATATGGCCAATTAACATTCAACAAAGGAGAAATGAGTACAGAATGGGAAAAAGACAGTCTCTTCAACAAATGGTGCTGGAAAAATGGAAAAAGTAGACAGCCACATGCAAAAGAATGAAATTGGACCCCTTTCCCAGACCATACACAAAAATAAACTCAAAATGGATTAAAGAGGTAAATATGGGACCTTAAACCCTAAAAATCCTTGAAAAGAGCACAGACAGTAATCTGTCTGACATAGGCCTGAGAAACATTTTTCTATACATATTCTGTGAGAGAAGGGAAATAAAAGCCAAAAACAAACTATTGGGACTACATCAAAATAAAAATTTTCTGCACAGCAAAGGAAACAATCACCAAAGCTAAAAGGCAACCTATGCCATCAGAGAAGGCATTTGCAAATGACATATCTTATACAGAGTTAGTATCCAAATTTTAAAGAACTGACACAATTCAATACCCAAAAAAACAAATACTCCAATGAAAAAATGGTCAGAAGACGTGAGAAACATTTCTCCAAAGACATACAGATGGCCAACACACATATGAAAAGATGCTCAGCATCATTCATCCTCAGGGAAATGCAAATCAGAACTACAATGAGATATCAACTTCACACCTTTCAGAAAGGCTAAAATCAAAAACATAAGGAACAAGTATTGGCATGTGTAGAAAAGGAACATTCTTGCACTGTTGGTGGTACAAACTGATACAGCAACTGTGCAAAACAGTGTGGAGGTTCCTCAAAAAATTAAAAATAGAACTACCCTGTGATCCAGAAGTCACAACACTGGTTGTTTAGCCTAAAAATACAAAAACACCAATTCAAAGGGATACATGCACCCCTATGTTTATTGCAACATTAATTACAATAGCCATAGTATGAATGTGTAAGGAAGATGTGAGGTACACACACACACATATATACATACATATATATGTATATACATATATATACACACATGTATATTTGCTTTTACAATAGAATATTATTCAGCCATAAAAAAGAATGAAATCTTGCCATTTGCAACAATGTGGATAGAGCTAGAGTGTATAATGCTAATTGAAATGTCAAAGACAAATACCATATGATCTCGCTCATATGTGGAACTTTAAGAAATAAAACAAATGAGCAAAGGGGGGAAAAAAAGGAAGACACAAGCCAAGAAGACCCTCTTAACTATACAGAACAAACTGATGTTTTTCAGAGGGGAGGTAGGTAGGAGGATTGGGGAAATAGGGAATGGGAATTAAAGAGTACACTTAACATGATGAAAAAAATGAAATAAAAAGAGAACTAATACAGTGATGATAAACAAAAATAAATACATGGTAATTGAGTAAATTTCCACCAACACAAGGAACACACATAATTAGAAAATATAATTTTGAAAAAATCTATGATTTACAACACTTCCAGGAAATACAAAGCAGGAAGGAATAAATCTAACAAGACATTAGAAGTCCTTGGAGAAACATTGTTTTTAGAATTATAATATCTCTTTGGAGAAAACTTGGACAATATATATGTCCACACGTGCTCTAAATCTGAGCACATTTTTCCAAGTGCCTAAGTGGAGATCTGAAGCCTGAATTAACTCTCTGAAGAGAGGAAGGTGGGGAGAAGTGTTCTTGAAAAGGAAAGATTTTTTTATTTTCCAGGAACTGAAAAAAGCATGTTGTTGGTGCTAGAGAGCAGAGTGGAGAGCCCACACTAAAGCTTAGAAGGGGAACCTGAAGCCAAATTTTACAGACGTTTTATTAGTCCAAGTTTTGAAGTTTATACCTCATCTTTCAAGCAGTAGAAGGACGAGCAGGTTGAAATAACTGAGTGACCTGGAAAGGTTTGCATGTTTAAAACATCTAGAAGGCTGCTTTGTGGATTGAAAAGG
The DNA here is from genome assembly GCF_023721935.1 of Panthera uncia. Classification (NCBI taxonomy): domain Eukaryota; kingdom Metazoa; phylum Chordata; class Mammalia; order Carnivora; family Felidae; genus Panthera; species Panthera uncia. Next base: position 29,789,936 of record NW_026057576.1, read on the forward strand.
GTGTGAAAAATAATTGCAGCATAGTCTCTGCCTTTATTCATTCAGTTGACCAGTCAGTCCAGTCTAGACAGTAGACCTGCCTTCCACGATCTTTTGCTGTACTGGAAAAAGAGACAGACTCTGAACAAGTGAGCACAATATATAGCTTTTCAAATGGCAATAAATGCCATGGAAGCAGGGAAGGAGAGTACAAAGTGCAGGGGTCAGGACAATTAGAAAAGTCCCTGCTGACACTTTGGTAAGGACTGACAGGAGAGAGTGAAAGATGGCTGGGGGTAGAGGATGTTAATTATATTTCACTTAATTTTCAAGCTGAGAAATACTAGAATACACTGTACTTCAAAGAGCCCTAGGTCTCTGGGTAGCAGTAAGTAGTGGTTTCAGATATCCACTTCTTTCTGGAACCCTCTGCACTTTCCACTTCTAGTTCTTAAGAAGCTTCTGGTTCTCTTCACCAAAAGAACTTTGCTTCCTCCCTTATTGCTCTATAATGACTGTGATGTCAAGGACTATAGGGTGGACTTTTTGCATCCCCAGACCCTGCCTACAGGATAAATAAATGACTGTAGAGCTCTGTGGATTGAAAGAAAAACCTTAATATTATTTACACCATTTTAAATAATGTTTGCTTTGAGTAATATATTCCTGAGGTATTTTTCGTGCTCCTTTGAATTAATTTGTTCAATATTCATTCAGAAGTTACTTATTGATCACCTGCAATGTACCAGGCACCAAGACTAGCGTTGGGTTTTCAATGGTGAAGATAACCATGGCCCCTTTGCTGATAAAGCTTCTCAGAATTTAATAAGAAAGGGTACATATCCTTAACAGCTACTGATAATGTGCTTACATTTGGAGAGGAAAGCTATTAAATTAAGGAATGTGTTTTGATTCAGCAAACCAATGTGAGTGTTACCTCCTTGACAAGCATTGTGGCTGAAGTAACAGAGATGAATGAGACTCCATTCCTGTCCTAATGGAGTCATAATCTAGCAGAAGATATTGACTACAGAACTCAAGTAGAATGAATTATACTGTGATTGTGTGACTTGAGTCTCTGGGAACATAGAGAAGTGAGCAATGTTATCTGTTTGAAGCTATGGGAAAATTCCCACATTATCTAGGAAAGTTATGTGTTATCTAGGTCTTGAGTCTGGAACTGATTTGCTAAGTAAGATCTCTACAGGACATTCTCAGTGAAAGCAAATAAATCAAGTCCAGCATGTAGTGATTTTTCAGAATTATTAACCAGCCTTGATATCCATTAAATATTTAAGGAACAGCATCATATCATCTAAATTGTGTCAAAGCCTAGTTAAGTGGTGAGAGTTGCTATGGGAATGTGACTCCCTTATAATTGGGATTGCAGGTGAAGCTATTTCTCTTTTAGTCTCTTTTATAAAGTGGCCTAAGAGTTATAGTGATCAGCATACAGCTCACAAAAATAATTGCCTCTTTGTAAATCAGCAAAAATAATTTTTGTGTTTTTTAACATCCTTAAAAACAACTACTCTATTATATCTTTCCATTAATTGCCATGAATTAGTTTAACCCAAAGTCAATTTACACACTCACCCATCCTACCTGTATGGATTCAACATCAGTCATAATTGTTTTTTATTCCATTTCATGGAGAAATGTAACCTTGTAGAGACCCACCTCCATTATAGTACTGCTCACTCTGTTAAAGTGGGTCATTGGACTTATTTATATCTCTGGTACAGAGTGCAAATTGCATGCAAGAATATGTTTATTGATGCAATTTGCATTTTTCTTTGGAGTTCATGATCTTTCATTAAATTCTCAAAAGGAACCAAAACCTGATAAAGGCTCAAAAAGCACTTGAAATTCTTTTCATGTTTGCTGGTTCTTGGCAAACTTGAAAAGACTCCAATCAAATGTTTTCATGAAAACAGTAGAAGTTACCTTAAAATATTTTTCATAAATCAAAAAAGAAAAAGTTACTTCTCATGGAACCCACTACAAAACATCCATAATGCCTGTTCTTTTCAGTGGTCTGTGGATTACTCTAGATTATCAACTGCTAATGTCTGAGATGGAATCCTATTTGTGTAGTGTATCTGGTATTTAGTACAATATACGTCACACCTTCATAGATGTGGAAAATTTGAGTAAAATACATACGTTCCATTCTGTCTTCAATGTTCCTGGCTAAGTGTAAGGTGCCATGTAAACCCTAATCGTGCTGCCCTGGCATAGGTTCCGCCCCCCTCCCCCCATCAAATTTGTTTATTTTTGGGAGAGAGACACAGAGTGTGAGCAGAGGAGGGGCAGAGAGAGGGAAACACAGAATCTGAAGCAGGTTCCAGGCTCTGAGCTGTCAGCACAGAGACTGACTTGGGGCTTGAACTCACAGACCGTGAGATCATGACCTGTGTCCAAGTCAGACGGTCAACTGACTGAGCCACCCAGACACTCCTGCCTTGACATAGTTTGTTTTATGGTTATATCCATTCTGTGACATGAACTATTAAGGTCATAATCCCTGGTTATAGTAAATGTTTAAATAATATAAATGTATAATAACTACTTAACCAAAACAAACAAATTGATGACTAAACCTGCTTTTGTTTACTTAAAAACAAACAAAATATTCAACATATTTCACCTTCAGGTATTCTAATTATTTTTAACTCTATTTTCATCATTCATGACTCATTTTGTTGTCCTTTAATATTATAAAGTTGCCAGTGGGGAGTCTAAGCTGAAATGCCTGCCACAGGAGGATAGGACTACATTTTAATGAAATCAGCAGAAGTAAGTCTCAGTGCATTTTTATCATAATTTAAGGCCTAGTTGAAGCATGATAAATGATCCTTGTCTCTGATCATTATGCTACCTGAACAGCGATATGTCATTCATGTCTTCCCATTGTACTTTTGGAACTGCCACAGGGGTAGCAAATGTACAATAAATATATCACTTGATTAAATTTATATTTCAGAAAAATTCAGTGTGTTAGAAAAATAGGAGTACTAAACTTAAATATAGTTGAGAATACCAGAGTAAAAGAGATTTTACTGACCACCCTTGGCTCCATCACTTATCTTATGGCTCAGAAACAGAGATTCAAGTATGTTGAATATTTTCCCCAAGATGATAACCAGTTACTATTTGATCTAGAACTAGAACACAGGTTGTTCACTCATATAGTCAACCCATAAGCATTTATTGAGTGATTGCAATGTTCTAGGCACCATATACTGAGTATATATACTCAATATACCATATACTAAGTATATATTGAGTTAAAAGACAAATTATGCTCTGTAAGTCTTTGGGTCAAATAGGAGTGACCAGTATTTTAGGAATAATTTCAATACCGAGTAAATAAGAATACCTCCAAGACACTTGCATGGTTCAGTTAAGGCCATAGAAAATTCAAAAAGGTCATTTTCATGAAATCAAGGAAGGGTTCATACAAAGGAAATGGGTTGAAAGACAAGTAAATGTAATCTAAAAGAGGAAAAGGCTGAAGGAACTACATTCTGACTGACAGAACTTGTAGTTCAACTAAGGAGTATGTACTTGAAAATAAAGGAAAGTCACTGAAGTGTTTTAAGCAGGGAATAAATACAGTAATGAAGTAATACATCTTCTGTGTACAGAAATATTTCTGGTTGCAGTATGGAGGTTGGAATGGAACAAGAAGGGGCGTGAAGGCAGAGTCACCACTGAGATGCTTTTGAAGGTATTTAGGCAAGAAATGATGAGTAGCTGGGAAAGTAAGGGTGATAAATGACATGGTATATACCATGAGTAAGACTAAGGATATGAAAAGCATAGAAAAACAGGCAAAATTTTCTTCCAGACTGTTGGCTTGCAAAACTGAGTAAACAGTGGGTCTACTTGAGGCAGACTTCCAGAATTCCATGTGTTTTGCTTACAGGATTATACCAGCAATTCACTAACTAGGACATAGATGCCCTTGCAAGTGTGCCAGGGCAAAGGAAAATCTTTAGGATAAAAATGACACTCTGGCTAGGCCACTGGTTTTATTCAGTTATAAATAATTTAGAGCATTATTTTTATACTAACATAAACTCATATATGTATGAATTACAATGTCTTTATCGTAAGAAACAAAACTTCAAAGAATTTTGTAATTCGAGATATGTGACTTAAAGCAATGTATCCCACAGATTTAGTTATTGAAATTTCTCTTTCATTTGGGTTCTTTAGTAGAATATGTGAGAAAAACTTAAAACACAAAGGTTAATTCATCCTGGTTGCTGAGAAATGTGGTTGTTCTGTGTGATTCTTGCTGTTTTTAACATTATTTGCAATGCTGCACAAAGTCATTTATCTGTTTTTTGTTTTGAAGTGAGAAAAGGCCTTCTTACAGGATTTTTGTGTTGCCATAAAATGTAAAGAACATCTAGCTAATCATTGATTTTTTTTAATGTTTCTTATTTATTATTTATTTTGAGAGAGAGCGCAAGTGGAGGAAGGAGAGAGAGAATTCCAAGCAAGCTCCACACTGTCAGCACAGAGCCCAACATGGGCTGTGAGATCATGACCTAAGCCAAAATCAAGTCATTTGCTTAACTGACTGAGTCACCCAGGCACCCCTGATATTTTTTGGTTGTTGTTGCTGTAAGTATATCCTGAAATATAAAATCCAAATTTAACTGTTATCCTGTATTTTTGTTACAGTGGATGACCCATTTGTTGTTGAAAGCTATTCCCTATTTATAGACTGAGATTTTGTGGTGTTTTAAAACATCTTGCTTGTTTAAACTTAAGCTACCATTTTTTTTTTTTACAAAATTTCAATGAACTACTGTTTAAAATCCCATTAAAAATATATTATTTATTCTATATAAGTACCTGGTACAATTTTTTTTTTTACAACAATTAGTGTTTACATCAACTTCCCAAATTAAGGTAACTTTGTCTTCATTTTAAATGAATTGAGATAAACTAACTTTTATTTAATTACTTTTTAGCCCATGTTCTCTCAGGATTTCTAAAGGAAATTCACGTGATCTACACATTCAACTTTGATGGTCTGACCCTTAAGTGTAATTCCTACTTTATTTTTCTGACACCCCAATTGCTTGATACAACCAAATCTAGTGTTTCTAAGAGTAACAGTAGGACTGCTACTACTCTAAAACTCTAGTAGTAACGAAATAACCATCTAAAGATATTGATGTGCTTCCTTAGACACTTTGCCCCAATAGTAGATGAAGTACTACCTGTAATCATTAGCTGAAAGTAAGTATAGACAAACAATATTCTGATAATTTATAGCTGATGTTGTGCCATATATATATATATATATTTTTTTTTTTTTTAATAAGACTTACTAGATTCTAGGAAATTTGTTGGAGTAGGAGCAACCGTAACTCAAATCGTCCCGTGAATACAACTAGAAAACACCACATCAATGTAAGTAATGCAGAAAATGAGCCAAAGTCTGACAGAACAGAGTCTCCACTGCTAAAGGTAGGGAAGTGGCCACACTGAAAATGATAGGATGGATAGAAACATAGTCATGAACCAGGTCAGACCTGTGAGACTGTCTGCAGGAGGGAGGGCCATTGCAGGCATGGAGAATGAATGAGAAGCAGACCCCACACCAGTCACAGGACACCCACACTGGGAGATGAATTCCCATAACATTTGGATTTGTAACCCAGAGGGATTTAACTTTTCAAATTATTACAATCACTAAGACCACCTGGAACTTTGAAAATCAGGGGGGCTCAGCACTGGGAGAGCCTGGAGGGAAAGAAGAAATGGAATCCCAACCTTTAGAGACACATCACAACAAACAGGCCTGCTAAGATACAGCATAGAAGCAGCGCTTTTAAAAAATCTGAGGTATATGGGAAGGAGATGTGTGTATTAATCTCAGCCTGTGCTGGACAGGCAGAAATCTTTGGGAGATTTCTCCAAGAACAAAAGGGCTGGCAGATGCCATTTCCATCCCCTGTTCCTCAGTCTGGATACATGGATACTTATGGGAATAAGCACATCATGCCCACTCTCAATAGGTGGCTAAAAGCATGCCCCACCCCACACTCCTCTGTGGACCTAACCCTGCCCACAATAAGCAAAGTCAGCCATTTGCAGATGACTGGACTGAAGACAAATGTGGCTCAGCCAAACAGTAGGGTGCATGCAACACACATAGCAGACATCCCTGAAGTACCAGGTCCTGGTAAACAGGGGACATTACACTACAGGGCACCACAAGACCTCTTCTTCATAAAGCCCCTACTTGCAAGAGCAGAAGATGTAGCTGACTTTCCCAACACATAGAAAGAGAGACTTAGATAAAATGAAGAGACAGAGGAATATGTCCCAAATGGAAGAACAGGGATAAATCACAAAAGAGACCTAAATGAAAACAGAGGTAACTAATGTGTCTGATAGAAAATTTCAAGCAGTGATCATAAAGAGAGTTACTAGACTTGAGAAAAGAGTGGGGGATTTCAGTAAGACTCTAAACAAAGAGATAGAAAATATTAAAACAAAAACCAATCAGAGATGAAGAATTCAGTAACTGAAGTTAAAAATACACTAGAGGAATAAAAAATAGACTAGAAGAAGTAGCAGAACCAAGCAGTGACAAGGAATAGAGAATAACAGAAAGCAATCAAGATGAACAGGACAAAGAAAAAATATTAACAATACATGGGACTAGATTAAGGGAAATCGGTGCCATCAAGCACATTATCAAGCATAATCACATTCACATTATAGGGATCCCAGAAGAGGAGAAGAAAACTTGTTTGAAAAAAGTAGAGTTGAACACTTCCTAATTTGGGGATGGAAACAAAACCAGATCCAGGAGGCACTAAGAATCCCCCACAAAATCAACACATACCAAGACACATACTAGTGAAAATGGCAAAAGGTAGTGGTAAAGAAAGAATTTTAAAAGTGGCGAAAGAAAACAGCTACATACAAAGGAAACCCCATAAGGCTATAAGCTTTTGTTTTCCCCAGTAGAAAGCTTACAGGCCAGAATAGAGTGACATGATATATTTAAACTGCTGAAAGGAAAAAACCTGCAGCAAAGAATATTCTATCCAGCAAGACTATCATTCACAGTAGAAGGATAGATAAGAGTTTTCCCCACAAAAGTTAAAGGAATTCATGATCATTAAGCTAGCTCTACAGTAAATGTTCGTGGAGACTCTATGAGTGGAAAAGAAAGATCCTAAGTAGGAGTAAGAAAAGTAGGATAGACAAAAGCACTAAAATTAAGTGTATCCATAAAAATCATTCAAGGGACTCCAAAATAAAAGAAATTAAGGTATGACAACATATACCTAAAATGTTAGGTGGAGGGTAATAAAAATTTAATGCTTTTATAATGAATTCAAACTTAAGTAGCCATCAAATTAGTATACATTATTATGTGCAGAAGACGATATACCCATCATTTGTGGTATCCACAAATCAAAACCAGTATAGATATGCCAAAAATTAAGAGAAAGGAATCCAAGTATATTTCTAAAGAGAGCCATAAAATGATGAGAGAAGAGGACAAGAGGAGAAAAGATTAAGGAGGCATTACAAAAACAACAAGAAACTAAATGCTAATAGATACCTATCAAAAATTAATCTAAATTTAAATGGACTAAATCCTCCAATCAAAAGACAAAGGTGATGGAATGTATAAGAAAACAAGAGCCATCTATATACACCCTATAAGAGACTAATATCAGATCTAAAAATACAAAATATACTATAAAACAAAGACTGTAAGGGAGACAAAGAAGGACAATATACAATAAGAAAAGGGACAATCCAACCACAAAGTATACCAATAACACATATTTATGAATCCAACACATGAGCACCTAAATGCATAAAACAGTTAATAAAAACATAAGTGAACTAACCAATAGTAACAAAATAATAGTACGGGGTGTTAACACCCCATTTACATCAAAGGACAGATCTTTCGAACTGAAAATTAACACGTAATAGAGGTGTTTTTTTTTTTTTTTATTTTAGAGAGAGAGAGCTTGAGCAGAGAAAAGAGGCAGGGGCAGCATGAGAGGGAGAGAGAGAGAAAGAGAGAGAGAGAAAATGAATCTCAAGCAAACTCCAACACAGCATAGAGCCCAACACAGGGCTTACTCTCATGACTCAAGCTAAAATCAAGAGTCTGATGCTTAACCAATTGAGCCACCCAGGCACACCAGTAATAGTGGCTTTGAATGATATACTGGACCAGATGGATCTAACACCTGTACATCTCATCCTAAAACAGCAAAACACATTCTTTTCAAGTGTACATGGAACATTCTCCAGAACAGATAACATATTAGGCCACAAAACAAGTCTCAAATTCAAAGGATTGAAATAATACCTTGCATCTTTTCTGAACACCAGGCTATAAAACTAAATATCAACCATAAGAAAAAAATCTGGAAAGAGCACAAATACATGGAGATTAAATGTCTTGCTACTAAACAGTGACTGGGTCAACCAAGAAATCAAAGAAGAAATAAAAATTACATGAAAGCAAATGAAAATGAAAACACAATGGTGCAAAATCTTTGGGATGCAGCAAAAGCAGTTCTGAGAGGGAGGTTTCTAGCAAAGCAGGTCTACCTCAAAAAGCAACAAAAATCTCAACTTAACCTTATACCTAAAGGAGTTAAGAAAGGAGAACAAACAAAATGCAAAAACAACAGAAATAAGGAAATAATAGAGTAGTTAAATGAAATAGAAACTAAGGAAAAAATAAAAGATCAATGAAACCAGGAGCTGGTTATTTGAAAAGACCAACAAAATTGATAAGGCTCTAGCCAGAGTCATCAGAGAGAGAGAGAGAGAGAGAGAGAGAGAGAGAGAGAGATTGAGAGAAATATGCAACACCACAAATGAAAGAGTGGAAATAAAAACCAATGCCACAGAAATAAAAACAATTATAATAGAATATTATGAAAAATTATATACCAACAAATTGGACAACCACAAGGAAATGGAAATTCTAAGAAACATATAACCTCTCATAACTCAATAAGAAATAAAAATTTAAACAGAATGAGTACCAGCAATGAAAGTAAATCAGTAATTTAAAAAATTCTAACAAAAGTTCAGGACCAGGCAGCTTCACAGTCAAATTTTACCGAACATTGAAAGAAGAGTTAATAGCTGTTCTTCCCAAAACTATTCCAAAAAATAGAATAGGAAGGAAAACTTCCAACTTCATTTTATGAGGCCAATATCACCCTGATTTCCAAAACCAGATAAAGACACTACAAAAAAAAGAGAACATGCCAAGATCTCTGATAAAAATAAATGCAAAAATCCCCAACAAAATATTAGCAAACTGAATCCAACAATATATTAAAAAATCATTCACCATGGTCAAGAGAGATTCATTCCTGAGATGGGAGGGTGGTTTAGTATTCACCTATCAATCCACATGATACATCACATCAACAAGAGAAAGGATAAAAACCATATGAACATTTCAATAGATGCATAAAAAAAATGGAAAAAGTACAACATCCATTCATGATAATATCCTTCAACAAAGTAGGTTTAGAGGCAACATACCGCAAAATAATAAAGGTCTTATATGAAAAACCCACAGAAAAAAATAATACTCAATGGGGAAAAAAATGAGAGCTTTTCCTATAAGGTCAAGTAAACGTCCACTCACAACACTTGTATTCAGCATAGTATTAGAAATCTTCGCCACAACAATCAGACCACAAAAAGAAATACATCCAAATCTGTAAGGAAGAAGTAAATTTTTCACTATTTGCAGATGACATGATACTATATATAGAAAACCCTAAAGACTCCAAAATACTATTAGAACTAATAAACAAACTTTGTAAAGTCACAAGATACAAAGTCGATACACAGATATCCATTGCATACCTATACATGAAAATGAAACGTCAAGAAGTCAAATTAAGGGGCACCTGGGTGGCTCAGTGAGTTAAGTGTCCTACTTGGGCTCCGGTCATGATCTCGCAGTTTGTGAGTTTGAACCCCTCATCAGGCTCTGTGCTAACAGCTTAGAGCCTGGAACCTGCTTCAGATTCTGTGTCTCCCTCTCTCTCTGCTCCTCCCCTGCTTGTACTCTGTATCTTATTGTCTCTAGAATAAATTAAAAAATTACTTTTATTTAAGTGAAATTAAGAACACAATCCCATTTATAATTGCCCCCAAAATAATAAAGTACCTAGGAATAAATTTAGACCAAGTGGTGAAAGACTTGTACTCTGAAAAGTATAAAATATTGATTAAAGAAACTGAAGATGACACAAATGGAAAGACATTCCACGCTCATTGATTAGAAGAATAAATGTTATTAAATTTTTTAATCTTTATTTTTCAGAGTGAGAGAGACAGCGAGCAGGGGAGGAACAGAGAGAGGAGACACAGAACCCAAAGCAAGCTCCACGCTCTGAGCTGTCAGCACAGAGCCCAATTCAGGGCTCAAACCCACGAACCACAAGATCATGACCTGAGCCGAAGTTGGACACCCAACTGACTGAACCACCCAGGCACCCCAGAATAAATGTTATTACAATGTCCATCATACCCAAAGCAATCTATAGATTTAATGTAATCCCTATCAAAATACCAACAGCATTTCTCACAGAACTAGAACAAACAATCCTGAAATTTGGATGGAACCACAAAAGACCCTAAATAGCCAAAGTACTCTTGAAAAAGAAAAAACTGGAAGTATCACAATTCCAGACTTCAAGTTACATTGCAAAGTGGTAGTAATTAAAACAGTATAGTATGGCAGGAATAAATAAATAAATAAATCAGTATGGTACAGGCACAAAAATAGACACATACCTCAATAGAGTAGAACAGAAAACCTAGAAATAAAGCCAACATTATATGGCCAATTAATATTCAACAAAGGAGGAATAAATATACAATGGGAAAAAGTCTCTTCAACAAATGGTGCTGGGAAAAATGGAAAAAGTAGACAGCCACATGCAAAAGAATGAAACTGGACCCCTTTCCTAGACCATACACAAAAATAAACTCAAAATGGATTAAAGACCTAAATATGGGACCTGAAACCATAAAAATGCTAGAAAAGAACACAGTCAGTAATTTCTCTGGCATCAGCCATAGCAACATTTTTCTAGATATGTTCCCTGAGGCAAGGGAAATTAAAGCAAAAACAAACTATTGGGACTACATCAAAATACAAAGCTTCTTAACATTAGTGAAGGAAACAGTCAACAAAACCAAGAGGCACCCTAATGAATGGGGAAAGATATTTGCAAATGACGTATCTGATAAAGGGTTAGTATCTAAAACCTATGAAGTACTTACACAACTCAACACCAAATAAACCTCCAAATAGTCCAATTTAAAAAATGCACAGAAGACATACAGATGACCGACACACACGTGAAAAGATGCCCAACATCACTCATCCTCAGGAAAATGCAAATTAAAATTATAGTGAACCATCACCTCACACCTGTCATGATGACTAAAATCAAAAACTCAAACAAGTGTTGGTGAGGTTGTGGGGAAAAAAGGAACCCTTTTGCACAATTGGTGGAAATGCAAAGGGGTAAAGCTACTGTGGATGACAGTATGGGGTTTCCTCAAAAAATTAAAAATAGAACTACCCTATTATCCAATAACTGCATTACTGGGTATTTGCTCAAAAAATGCAAAAAACACTAAAGGGATATATGTATGTACCCAAATGTTGATTGAAACATTATTTACAATAGCCAAACTATGGAAGCAGCCCAAGTGTCCCTCAATGGATGAATGGGTAAAGAAGACTTAGGGGATGTGTGTGCATGTGTGTGTGTGTAATGAAATATTATTCAACCTTTAAAAAGAATGAAATCTGGGACACCTGGGTGGCTCAGTCAGTTGAGTGTCTGACTTCAGCTCAGGTCACGATATATCACGGTGCATGAGTTTATGCCCTGCATCAGGCTCACTGCTGTCAGCAAAGAGCTCACTTTGCAGCCTCAGTCCCTCTGTGCCCTTCCCCTGCTCATTCTCTCTCAAAATTGAATAAATATTTATTTTTTTAAAAGAATGAAATCTTGTCATTTGTAACAACATGAATGGATGCAGAGAGTATAATGTTAAGTAAAACAAATCAATCAAAGAAAACAAATACTATATGATCTCACTCACGTGTGGAATTTAAGAAACAAAACAAAACAAAGGAAAAAAACAAAAACCACCCACAGAAAACAGACTCCTAAGTATAGAGAACAAAAAGATGGTTACCTGAGAAGAAGTGGAGTTGAGGATGGGTTGAAATAGGTGATGGGGATTAAGAGTACAATTATCTTGGGGCACCTGGGTGGCTCAGTAAGTTAAGTGTCTGACTTCAGCTTAGGTCATGATCTCACAGTCTGTGAGTTCGAGCCCCGCGTCGGACTCTGTGCTGACAGCTCAGAGCCTGGAGCCTGTTTCAGATTCTGTGTCTCCCTCTCTCTCTGCCCCTCCCCTGCTCATGCTCTGTCTCTGTCTCAAAAATAAAACATTAAAAAATTTGTTTTTAAAAAAAGAGTACAATTATCTTGATAATTGCACCGAGTGATATGTGGAAGTGTTGAATCACTATATTGTACACTTGAAACTAATATAGCACCGTATGTTAACCACAGTGGAATTAAAATAAAAAAATAATAAAGCATCAGAAGATTTGCTAACAAAAAGAAAATTGCTGTGAGTTAAAGTTAAGTGTTCCCACTGATGATAGATAGATATAAGCATATGAAGTGATGGATCTGTTAATTAACTCATTGGGGGAAATCCTTTCACAATGTATACATATATCAATTCATCACTTTGTACATTTGACATATCTTACAATTTATTTGTCAATTATATCTCAGTGAAGCAGAGGGGAAAATATTTATATTGAGTCAGGTGAAAATTAAATGCCTAAAAGTAAATTGGATTCATCTTTATCCTCATTGACAGGAAAATTTTGATCAGGTTGAAGACTCTTCTATAAATTTTGCACATAAATAATGGGGCAATTTCTTAGGAACTACCCTAATACTTAATGACATTATAATAAACATCAGGATGCCTTATAAAGACAAGAGGTTTTGTCTAAAAACAAAAACAAAAAGTTGTTTTCCCAAAAATACTTGAGTCCCTTCACAGGCAGAAATGAACATCCCTCATACTATGGGAATGCTTGTACAATCATGAACATCCTTCCTTCTGTCTCTGATTCTTTATTCCAAGAACTTTTGATACTTATAGTTAGTGAATGACTTGAAGTAGTATCTTTTTAGTGACAACACTGGATTTAATTTAAAACGTATGGCAGAAAATCCATTGCTTCAGTAATGTACTTACTTTGTGTCTATTAAGGATGGCCTTTGCTCCCAATAAAGTTATGTAGGCACAGTTGTTCTCTAGTCATTATAACATTATTTTCTTAATGAGATGGTTTTACTTTTACTTCAAAATGAAATAAAATATATTTTATTGTACTCTCCTTGGGTCTGTTCAAATTATGAAAAGCATAATGCTTATTAATGACAAGTGAAGAAAGCAATGGCTAATATTCTCTCATCCTTCCTGCTTGCCTCTGAAAATGATAATTACAATTTTAATTTGAACACTAGGCATACTTTTGAAATGTTCACCATGTGATACTTCTAAGTTGACTCTATAGTTATTTTTTATTATGAATCATACAGGCACTATAGTTTGAATTAAATTTTTCAGTCATAAAAACATTTATATTACTACTATTGATTTAAACATTAAGAGTTTCAAGATGCAGTCTTTCCCAGTTAGTGATATTTATGGTATACACTTTCATAAATTTAATGGCCACCATTGCAGAGGAGATTACTGCTATTATGAAGCGTTAAAGGGGTCTGGCTATTTTCTCATAAGCAAATGCTATGCCAACAAAGCTCAGCAGAGTTATCTGTTTTCATAGGATTTTTCTAAATCAAAGATTACATTTTATTCAATGGTGAAAATATGTTATTTACAAACAAAAACAGAGGAAAGAATTAGCTAAAATTAAAAACATTTTTTATTTATTCAGAGTACCACTTATCTTAAAATGCATTACATTTTTAATTTTTAATATAAATATATAGTTATCAAATTATTTTGATAATTATATTATTTTAAAATATTGTTCCTAAAATCCTTATAGATTCAATGAGAAAAAAGTGGTTACCCATAACAAAGTTGCAGTAAGAGCAAACTTAAAAGCCTTACTTTAGACATAGAAGTGTGGCCTTTACCTTCAGACTAATGTTCTGAAATTTTTATGTAATTTTATATTTCCTTATTACCTCTTTATAATTCCTCAAAGAATTCTTATTTCATATGTATTTGCTTAGAATGTTTTTCTAATAGCTTCTTTTCAATATGCCTTTAGAAAACTTCTTGCAAAAGGTAGCCTACAAATATATTACATTAATTTTAAAACATGTACTGAGTAAAATATTCACCAACTTATAAAATTTTCAACTATTTTTATAATTTTGGGCAATAGTGGAAATAGATCACTTTGTTAACATTCTTTTTTGTTATGCTTTTCATTACTTTGAAATTTCCATAATGCATTTTATTCATCCCTGGCAAATATGTCCCATATCCACCTCTGTGAATCCTGGATTACAGATTACTAGGTGGTGCTTTGTTTTGCTTCATGCCTTGGTTCAGAGTATTAATTGTGGATATCATAGTTCTGGTGATAATTTTTCTTATTAAAAAATCTTCAGGGCACCATGAGAAGATGGCAGGATAGGAGGACGCTAAGCCCCCTGGACCTTCTGGTATACCTAGATAACACTCACATTGGCAAAACCCAAAAGAAATGATCCAAAGACTGGCAAAACAAACTCCACAACTAAAGATAGAGAAGAAACTACACCAAAAAGATAAGAAGGGGGAGATGCAGTTTGGGAGCAAAATGGACCATGGCCATCCAGGGTGAAAAGGGAGCGAGTGGCACAGAGAAGGGCACAGAAATAGATTACCATACTGGGGAGCCCAAATGGGGAAGACAAATCCCCATCATATTTGGCTTTAAAAGCAAGAAGGGCTGAATTTTGTGAGTTCTTACAATCAGGAAGACTTAAAACTTGCAATTCAAAAATTAAGTGGGCTAGGCTCTGCGAGAGTCTTGAGGAAGCCAAGTTCCTGCCCCTAAAAAGACAGCAGGACAAACAGCCAGAGGAGACACAGTGAGGAAGCAGCAGTTTGAAAAATGACTGGGGCAGAAGGGAGGGAGATTGTTTACTCATCTCAGAGCTGGCAGTTAGAGGCAGGGATCACCATGAGACTGCTGCAGGAACAAAGGAGCTAGATGACATTTCCCTCCCCCACCCCCCAATGTAAACACATAGCCACCTGCAGGAACCAGCACAGGGCTAACACTCCCTACCAAATTTTCTTACGTGAAGCCCTAAACTTCCAAAGATCTGCCTCTGCCAATTACAATTGCTTCAGTCCTGGCACTGAGGACCTCTTCCTGAGAAGACCAGCACAAACCCCCACCAACACCTTGTTTCCTGACCTGTACACTTTGCAGGGCTTCAGTTCCAGCAGCAGTGGTGGACTAGCACAAGCAGACTAGCACACCCCTTGTTAAAACCTGCCCCATATAGCCAGGGACCAAACAGGGCCTACAACAGGCATAGTGAGCTTCTCCAGACAACTGGACTGAAGGGAAAAGAGTACACTCAGCACACATAGGAGATGCTCCCTCAAGTGCCAGGCCCTGGGGAAGAGGAGACACTTCACTGTAGGGCACTACAGGACCTCTTCTCCACAAGGCCTTTACCTTCAAGATCAAGAGATGTAGCTGACTTTCCTAACACACAGAAACAGACACAGTTAGACAAAATGAGAATCCAGCGGAATATCTCCCAAATGAGAGTGTATAAAAACAAGACCCTAGAAGAGACTCATTTCAGTCCAAAAGACACCTGCAGATTGAAAGTAAGGGGATAGAGAAGGATTTGTCATGCAAATGGTTGTCAAAAGAAAGCTCAGGTAGTAATATTTATATAGGACAAAATACACTTGAACACAAAGACTGCAACAAGCGACAAAGAGGAACTATATAATCATAGAGGGGATAATCCAACAAGAAAGCATACCAATTACAAATATTTATGCACCCAACATGGGATCACCCAAATATATAAAGTAGTTAATAACAAATGTAAATGAACTAGTCAATAGTAATACAATAATAGTAAAGGAAATTAACACCTCCACTTACATCGATGGACAGATCATCTACATAGAATCGACAAGGAAATAGTGGATTTGAATAACACACTGGAACAGATGGCTCTAACACATATCTATTCATAATATTCCATCCTAAAACAGCAGAATACACATCCTTTTTAAGTGCACATGGAACATTCTCCAGAATAGATCACATATTAGGTCACAAAACAAGTCTCAACAAAGTCAAAGGATTGAAGTTACACTATGCATCTTTTCTGACCGCAATGCTATGAAACTAGATATAAAGCACAAGAAAAAAATCTGGAAAGAGCACAAATACATGAATGTTAAATCACATGCTACTAAACAATGAATGGGAGTCAACCAAGAAATTGAAGAAGGAATAAACAATCACATGAGAACAAATGAAAATGAAAACATAATGGTGCAAAATCTATGGGATGCAGTACAAGTAGTTCTGAGAGGGAGGTTTGTAGCAAAGCAGGTCTACCTCAAGAAACAACAAAATCTCTAACAACCTAACTGGATACCTCAGGGAGCTAGAAAAACGAAAACAAAACCCAAAATGAGCAGAAAGAAGGAATATAGATTAGAGTAGAAATAAATGAAATAGAAACTTAAAAAAAAAAAAGGCAGTAGAAAGGATCAATGCAAACAGGAGCTAGTTCTTTGAAAAGGTCAAAAAAAGTGATTACCTCTAGCCAGACTCAGAAGAAAGACAAAAAGAAGGGGAAGGGTAGAGGATGAGGGAGAGCAGGAGCCAGGACCCCAATAAACACAATCACTCACGAAACAGGAGAAATAATAGCCAACACCATATAAATACAAGCAGATGTGTAAGAATATTATTTAAATAATTATGCCAGGGTGCCTGGGTGGCTCAGTTGGTTAAGTGTCCAACTCTTGATTTTGCCTCAGGTCATGATCTCATGGTTCATGGGTTCAGGCCCGGCATGGGGCTCTGCAGTGACAGTATGGAGCCTACTTATGATTCTCTCCCTTGCTCTCTCTGCCTATCCCTCCTCTCCATCTCTCTCAAAATAAGCAAACATTTAAAAATTACGGCAACAAATTGGACAACCTGGAAGAAATGGATAAATTCCTTCAAATATACAGCCTCCCAAAACCCAATCAAGAAGAAATAGAAAATTTGAATAGATCAATAACCAGAAAATAAGTTATAAGCCTATCAATGTTGTATTCAGATTGTTACAGTGAATATGAAGCATGCGGTCTCTTCTTTATAAAGAAAAAGACCATAAAACTTGAGTATGAAATAAAAAAATATATAAATGAGAAATTAAGACACTCCAGGTAAACAAAAGCAAAGGGATACTACCACTATACTACCCTATAGTAATACTAAAGGAAGCAAAACTATATGGTCAACTAATCTTCGACAGAGCAGGGAAGTATATCCAATGGGAAAAAGACTGTGTCTTCAACAAATGGAGTTGGACAGTAACATGCACAAGAATGAAACTGAACCACTTTCTTACACAAAAATAAATTCAAAATGGGTGAAAGACCTAAATGTGAGACAGGGAACCCTCAAAATCCTAGAGGAGAACACAGGCAGCAACCTCTTTGACTTCATTTGGAGCAGCTTCTTACTAGATATGTAACCGAAGGCAAGCAAAGCAAAAGCAAACATCAAGATAAAAAGCTTTTGCACAGTGAAGGAAACAATCAACAAAACAACTCCTATGGGAGAAGATATTTGCAAATGACATATTGGATAAAGGGTTGCTATCCAAAATCTATAAAGAACTTACCAAACTTAACACCCAAAAAACAAATAATCCGTTGAAGAAATGAATAGACACTTTTCCAAAGAAGACATGTACATGGCCAACAGACACATTAAAATATGCTCAACATCACTCATCATTAAGGAAATACAAATCAAAACCACGATGAGATACCACCTCACACCTGTCAGAATGGCTAAAATTAACAACACAAGAAAACAGGTGTTGGCAAGAATGTGGAGAAAGGGGAACCTTCTTGCACTACTGGTGGGAATACAAACTGGTGCAGCCATTCTGGAGAACAGTATGGAGGTTCCTCAAAAAAACTAAAAATAAAACAACCCTATAGTCTAGTAATTACACTGTTAGCTATTTACCCAAAGGACACACAAATGCAGAGTTATAGGGGTACATGCACCCGGGCATATATAGCAGCATTATCAACAATAGCCAAACTATGGAGAAAGCCCAAATGTCCATCAACAGATGAATGCATAAAAAAGATGTGGCATATATACACAATGGAATATTACTCGACCATCAAAAGGAATAAAATCTTGGCATTTGCAATGACATAGGTGGAGCCAGAAAGTATTATGGTAGATAACATAAGTCAAACAGAAAGACAAATACCAAATGATTTCCCTCATATGGGGAATATAAGTAATAAAACAAATGAACATATGAAAAGAGGTGAGGGAGAATAAAGGAAAACAAACTACAAGGGACTCTTAACAATAGAAAACAAACAGAGTTGATGGAGGGAGATGAATGGGAGATGGGCTAGATGGGCAATGAGTATTAAGGAAGGCGCTTGTGATGAGCACTGGGTGTTGTATGTAAGTTATGAATCATTGAATTCTACTTCTGAAACCAATACTGCACTGTATGTTAAATAAAATTAAATATATATATGTATATATATATGTGTGTGTGTGTGTGTGTGTGTATATATATATATGTATATATATTCTTCTAAAAACTATTCCAAAAATAGAAGAGGAAGGAAAACTTCCATATTCATTCTATGAGGCCAATATCACCCTGATTCCAAAATCAGGCAAAGACATTACCCCCCAAAAAAAAAAAAAAAAAAAAAGAGAGAGAACAGGCAAATATCTCTGATTAACATAGATGCAAAAATCCTCAAAAAATAATAGCAAACCAAATTCAGCAATACATTTAAAAAATCATTCATCATAGGATCCCACCAATTGTGATTTATTTCCAGAATGCAAGCGTGGTTCAATGTTCATAAATCAACACAATACATCACAGGAACAAGAGTAAGAATAAAAGCTATATGATCATTCTAATAGATACAGAAGAAGCCTTTAAAAAGTAGGTCTAGAGGGAACATACCTCAAAATATTAAAGGCCTTATATGAAAAACCCACATAAAAATCATACTCAATGGAGAAAAACTGAGAACTTTTCCCCTAAGGTCAGGAATAAGACAAGGTTGTCCACTCTCAATGCTTACATTCAACATAGTACTAGATGTCCTAGCCACGGCTGTTAGACAACATAAAGAAATAAAAGGCATCCAAATTGTCAAGGAAGAAGTAAAACTCTCACTACTTGCAGAAGACATGGAGCTATATACTGAAAACCCTGTTAACTCTACCAAAGAACTACTAAAACTGATAAATTAATTCAGTGAAGTTGAAACAACTTCAATGGACAGAACTCTGTTGTAGTTCTATACAGTGAAATTAAGAAAACAATCCTATTTATAATTTTACCAAAAATAATAAGATACCTAGGAATAAACTTAACCAAAGAAATGAAAGGCTTGTACTCTGAAAACAATAAAACTTTGAGTAAAGAAACTGAAGATGACACAAACAAATGGAAAGAAATTCCATGTTCATGGATTGGAAGAACAAATGTTAAAACGTCTATGCGACCTAAAGCAATCTACAGATTTAATGCAATCCCTATCAAAATACCAACAACATTTCTCACAGAACTAGAACAAACAATCCTAAAATTTTCATGGAGCCATAAAAGACCCTAAATAGCCAAAGAAATCTTGAAAAAAAACAAAACTGGAGATATCACAATTCCAGACTTCAAGCTATATTACAAAGTGGTAGTAATCAAAACGCTATGATACAGGCATAAAAATAGACACATACATCAATAGAACAGAAAACCTAGAAATAAAGCCTTCATTATATGGTCAATTAATATTCAGCGAAGGAGGTATAAATATACAATGGGAAAAAGTTCTCTTCAACAAATTGGTGCTGGGAAAAATGGAAAAAGTAGACAGCCACATGCCAAAAAATGAAATTGGACTCCTTTCCTAGACCATACACAAAAATAAACTCAAAATGGATTAAAGACCTAAATACGGGACCTGAAACCATAAAAATGCTAGAAAAGAGCACAGGCAGTAATTTCCCTGGCATCAGCCATAGCAACATTTTTCTAGATATGTTCCCTGAGGCAAAGGAAATAAAAGCAAAAACAAGCTATAGGGATTACATCAAAATACAAAGCTTCATAACAGTGAAGGAAACTGTCAACAAAACTAAAAGATACCCTAAGGAATGGGAGAAGATATTTGCAAATGACATAGCTGATAAAGGGTTAGCATCCAAAATATATGAAGTACTTCTACAACTCAACACCAAAAAACAAATAATCCAATTTAAAAATGGACAGGAGACATGGACAGACATTTCTTCCAAGAAGACATATAGAAGGCCAACACATACATGAAAGTATGCTCAACATCAGTCATCTTCAGGAAAATGCAAATCAAAAGCACAATGTGATATTACCCCACACCTGTCAGAATGGCTAAAATCAAAAACATAGGAAACAACAAGTGTTGGCAGGGATTGGAAAAAAAGTGACCCCTCTTGAATTGTTGGGAATGCAAACTGGTGTGGCCATTGGGGAAAATATTGTGGAGTTTCCTCCAAAAGTTAAAAATAGAATTACCGTGTTTTCCAGTCATTGCATTACTGGGTATTTACCTAAAAAATACAAAAACACTAATTCAAAGGGACACATTCACCCCTGTGTTTATTTAAGCATTATTTACAATAGTCAAACTATGGAAGTAGCCCAATATAGTGGTCTATATATACAATGGAATATTATTCAGCCATAAAACAGAATGGAATCTTGCCATTTGGAACAGCATGGATGGATCTAAAGAGTATAACATTAAGTGAAATATTCAGTCAGAGAAAGACCAATACCATATGACTTCACTCATATGTAGAATTTAAGAAACAAAACAAAGGAGCAAAGGAAACAAAGACACACACAGAAAATCAAGAGAGAACAAACTGATGGTTATCAGAAGGGAGGTGGGTGAGGGGACAGGTGAAATAGGTGATGGGGTTTAAAGAATACACTTATTTTTTAAAAAAGTACATTCATATTAGTGAGCACTGAGTAATTATAGAATTACTGAATCACCTGAAACTAATATAACACTGTTATTTATGTGGGCATTTAAAAATAATGGTTTTTTAAAAATCTTCATATTCAGGTTTCTCATTTCTGAATACCTCCATTAGTAGATATTGACTGTCATGAATCCCACAGATGCAAACGTGAATTTTTAAAAGTTCAGATTATTTTAGTTAAGGATTTCTGAGTTATAGGGATAGAATGATTAGTTGCAAAAGTGGATTCCTTGGAAATTACTTCATATCTATGTAGAGGTCTTCTGAAAACTTATCAGATTTATTATCACCTCAAAGTTTCTTGGGTTTTATGAATTTTCCAAGGTGATTTGCCCCTGAACACTTTTACACTTCATAACTTGAGGCAGGATGTTTGTATCCATTCTGTTTTGTTATGCTCTATTTTTGCTGTCATCTGAAACGCCCTTTGAAAATATATTAAACAGTTTTGGGGAGCCTGGGTGGCTCAGTCGGTTGAGCATCTGTCTTCGGCTCAGGTCATGATCTCGCGGTCCGTGAGTTCGAGCTCTGTGTCGGGCTCTGTGCTGACCGCTCAGAGCCTGGAGCCTGTTTCAGATTCTGTGTCTCCCTCTCTCTCTGACCCTCCCACGTTCATGCTCTGTCTCTCTCTGTCTCAAAAATAAATAAACATTAAAAAAAAGAAAAAAAGAAAATACATTAAACAGCTTCTTTAACATATATGTTCTAATACAGTGTATGAAATCAATTCACTAATCCACAAATTAAAATAATGCCTAGATATACCTGATGTTATAGTGGAGATCTATTTTCAAAGATGACCCATTAGCCCATGATTATTAGTGTGGACAAATTTTTCAGATAAATGCACTTGAACTAACCCAGAAAAAAGGGACTTTGATTGCCAAATGGGACAGAGAGGCATCCCATTTTGAAGGCAGAGCATTGTTGTAAGAAGTAAAACATGGATGTTACCTTAATGAAGGTAAACTGAGGCTACATTTGACACCACAGTTGTGAGGAGTGAGTATGAATATGTGATGTGCCTTCAGAGCTTTCTGAGAATTCTGAGTGTCCAAGAGAAAGAGCAAAACTATGAGGAGCATTAAAGAACATTTGCTGTTTTTTTTTACGTTACTGATGTAGAAACTGAAGTAATCAACTTAATGTATCGTCCATATTGTACCAGACTCTGTTATTTATTTTTAAAACTGTGTAAGATCATGTAATGATTTCCTACTTTTAACCATGTTGACAATAGAATTTTGTTTCTCAGATATAATTTTTAAAGATTATACACCTAGCCTTCGAAGTACCTTGTTAAACATATATTGTAGGAGATTGTCCTACATATCAATTTTACCCATCTTTGTCTGAATTGCTCTTCCACGTATTTATTTACATTGCTTTGCACCCTTTGCATTTTACCCATGGGTACTACAGGGATGTCTTGAAGTGTTAACTAACATCTCTAACAGTTTTTGACATTGCATGATCCCTGAGGAAAACTATGGTTGTGTATTCTATGTCTACATTAATTATGACTTTTACTTATGCAAATTTGATAAGTCACTGGAGAGTGGAAATGGTGAGTATGTTGGAGATAAAGTGAAATCCTTTCTAGTTAATTGATTTTTCATTTGCTTTACTGCATTAAGTGGAATTGTGTTAGCAATGAACTTAACTCAGACTGGGTTTTATTCCTTTGATCTATTGCTTCATGAAATCTATCTCTTCCTTTCTTTTCATGTATGGTAAATGCTTACCATTCTGCTTTTTATCCTCTGACCTAAGCTAATTAGTTTCCTTCACCGTCATAACACTATGATAACTCTTATTTCTACCACTCCTCTTTAGAATGCTACAAGTATAATGAAGAGTCCTGTGAATTACATTTTAACTGTATAACCACATAAAATGTGAAACTTTTTGAGAAGTGAGTCAAACATATTATGCATGCGATGTAACAGCTCTCATCTGTTTCTCATCTTAAAGCGCCTTAGATCTTCTTAGGGACAACATCTTCAACCTATAAAATGATATTTTGAGGAGAGCAGACATTTCAGTGAGTCTAAATTTAAAGGTAGAGGATTATCTCCAAGGTTGATCTATTGGAATTACTTATCTGGACCGAAGTAATTCAAGTAATTCAGGTGTAGTGAAACACTTCTAATTTTAAATTCAGAAGCATTAAGGAGTGAGCTGGATTATTGGCTATAGCACTTAGTTGATCCTCTTTCTTATCATCCTTGACTTTTAAAGCCTGGCCTTTTTTAAATGTTCTTCAGAAATCCATGTGCTCACAGCATTTGATTCATTAATTTTGAAAGACTATTATAAAGGCCTTTTAGGTGATAAGTTCAGAGATACCTAAAAACCCAAGTGTGAACATACACAGTTAAAAGAAAGAACTCTGTAAAAATGTCATAATGAATCCGAAGTTCCAAAGTGAACCTTGGGTGAAAGGAGACTGATCATATTTTACATGCAAGTCATTTTTTTTTTTTCAAAGTCTGAATCTTCACTAAATGGATCCTTGGCATTGAAGGTGGGCAGAGGATAAAGAACTTCCTTTGTGTCCATATGCTATAATTGTTTTTACTGTATACATTTGTAAGCCCTTATCTTCTATACTTTTATAAGCCCTTTATTTTTGTTATTATCAAGTGCTAGAAAGGGATAAAGAGAAAACAGATTTTATAGATATCAAGCTAAATGTCTAAGTAAAGCAGGTACCTAATTTTATCACAGAAGCCTAGGCATAAACTAAATTAATTTTCAAGACATTGTTCTTTCTTCCTTCCCTTCCTTCCTTCCCCTCTTGAAAGATATAATATTTTTCAAGAGTAGTAATGAAATTGCTGCTATTAAAATCTCAGTTTTCATCCAATACTCCCTATTGTAGTGTATATATATTTATAATATATATATCTACAGATGAACACACATATGTAATACATAATTGTATATTATGATCTGCACAAAATACTGTTTCAGATTAAGAACTGTTTATAAGATGAGCTTCTAGTTGCTTAACTAAATTATATTCCAGCATTGATCTGAACCATTTTCAACTAAGTAGCAATAATGGTTTTATATATTTCAATCTTTTATCACCAAAGATGTCATTTATTTGACTTTATTTTCCAATTATATATAGCTTTTTTGCCATCATGCTGGCACAGCAGAGGTAAAAATCTGCATCACTATGTTGTTTCAAATTTAAACAGTTTTTCCACTCAGCTGGACGGAAACAAACCAGTAACTACTACTTGATCTGGGCCTTGAGACAGAATTAGAATTATTCCAGGGAGAGGAGAGAGAAAGGTAAAGGGCCTTTAAGACTGGGGAAGAGTGTGCAAAAACAGAGAAGGGACAGGGATGGCTACGAAAATTGGACGGCAGTGAGGCGAGAGCCCTGCTGTGAGCAGGGGTAGGGGAGCGGGTATTGGACAAGTTGGGAGATACTCTGCATACATACGCAGGGCCCCCATCAGAGAGAAGTTGAATAGTCAGGCTGAGAAATGGTTAGGTTACTGCATTAAGAGCAAATATCTCTAGGCAAAGAGGAAAGAACAAAGACTTAGAGAAGATCAACAAGAAAAAAAAAAAAAAAAGAAGAAACAATTGCCAAGTCTCAGAAGACAAGAAAGAAAAATGGCTAAACACAAAGGAACACAAAGCACATGTTAGAAAAGTGAAGACACACAGGGATTTCACCCTACATGATACAGTTCTGCCATTCACTGCAGGCAAGGCGAATTGACCGTAACATGTTTTTCCTCCAGAAAAACCTGATCAGCCCCACAATCATTTACAAGCCAGGACTGCAGGAACTTCTTATCCATCGTTACCAGGAGATTAGATGAAACCTATCTGCTCTCTTAGAAAGAATATATAAGAGTGAAAGAGGAATTCTAGATAGAAGTCACTAGAGTTATCATTTTTACTTTCAATCATGTAGACAAATAATTTTACTCTTTTTTTTTTCCTGGATGGATAGTTCATTGCTTGCACAGTGGTGGGAGACTGTCTGCATACACAGAGTTTATGAAGCTATATCTCTCAAATTATGATCTGCAGATCACCTCCGGCAAAATCTCTGGATTCTAGAACCTCTGGATTCTTCTGTTAAGGAATGCTGAATGAAAATCCAGGGCAGGGAACAAAGAAGCTGTATTTTCAGCAAGTACCTTGCATGAATCTGTTGCACACCAAAGTTTGAAATACATGAGTTTAAGGAGCATTCGTCTGGGTAACTTTCCTATCAGCACTCAAACAGCAAATGCTGACAGAGCCAACCTGGCGAAGTTACTTTTCCTTAATGATACTTAAGTTTCTTTTAATTCACAGCTATAGGAAGGCATCAAACACACTAGCGGAGATAAACACACTAGCGGAGATAAAAGTTTACAGTAATTGTGTTTGCTAAACAAACACAGTATACATGCTTGCACAAAACTAAAATAATATGTTGATATAACTATATTTGTTTTCTGATGTTAAGTACCAATGATTTAGACTAGGAGGGTGAAAACTCCAGCAGCTATGATTAGGGTATGCATCCTGAGTGGATTCTCTTTCACTTTTAGCCTGCTGGTTGTCACATCACTGTGTTAGTCTTATTCCTTCTGCTTATGTGTTCTATAACCCAAATGGAGTGCTGCCCATTGTAAATTCCCAATAAAGACTTGCTAAATTAAATTGTGCTTGATTTTCCCCTCTGGTGATGCAAAACAAAGGAACATGCCATCCAGAGTTGTGAAGGAAGGAAAATAGCTTTTCACAGGTAGCTAGACTCAAGCCATATCTTATTTAACATCATATTCAGAGCTACTGATAGTCCAGCTAAATCAAAATTTAAAGCCATCCCCCACCTTATTTTCCTTCACTTTTCCCTTATATGTGCTTTTTACCTTTTCTGCCTTTGCTTACACTCTATGACTTCTGCCTGAAATGCCCTTATCCCCCACCCCATAACCTATCCCTTCCTCCTGTTTGCCTGTCTAGATGAAATATTTTCAACCCATGACTGTCCACAATGTGTTACCATTTCCCTCTCATGGCAGTAAAATATACCTTATTTTTCTCATGTTTATGGAGGTATAATTTCTTGTTTATATAAATGTCTCCAAAGGCAGATTCTCTTTGCTTCCCCCTTTGAGCACCTAGGTGTACACAGTAGGTGCTCAATTATACTTACTAAAATTAACAAATTAATATCTAGTTAAGAAAGCCAGCTCTGGGAGGACTGCATAAGGACAGATTCCTTTTTGCATCATTGGCACTGTAAAATTGCTAGAAAAAGTTTGCTCTGACTTGGATGTAGAACCACTCTATCAGTCCTGAAATAGAACTATCTTACACTTACAAAACACTAATGGATGTTTTTGAGATTTTCATTTGTGCATAGTACCACGGTTACCAGGTAAACACACAAAGTGTGGAGAGAAATTCAATTATTTCTTTGTGACTCACTGACATTCCACCTAAGTGAACTCTTGTCAATTTGTTTTAATTATTCTTTCTGGAAGTTTTAGAGACAGTTAAGAAAAGGAGTTATAATGCCTAGAAGTCTATAAAAATAAAAAAAAATTAACAATGGACTATAAGATTTTATGACAAGGATGGAACGTGAGATAGGAAGGACATGCTATGTATTTAAATGCATTTGAATCCATTGTCAGAGCCCCTGCATGAGATACACTCAGTGTATGGATAGGCATTAAAATGAGTGAGAGACTGAGGTTCAGTGAAGCTCAACCAAGCATTCCAAATGACTCTGGGAAAGAAAAAAATAAGCCCAGAACTTTGAATACTTCTTTGAAAACATAAATTTTGAAAGAATACATTTCTGAGAATATTTCAATCTTATGTCTAATATATTATCCTGAAGAATAGTCTCCTCTCTTGCCTAAAAGCCAAAGACTAAATAGTAATTTATTCCCTGAGGTAGTGGATGTTGAGGCTTTGTATTATGGGACTAAAATTTACCAGAGATAAAATAGAGTTATTCACTAGAATTTTTTTCTCAGGATCTGTTCTATTATACACTACCCTATCCCCCTAATTCATATTATGACACTGAAAAATACCAGGTCGTCAAACTTAGCTATAAATTACTTCACACCCATAGAAGCATAGGCATTCCAGAAAGTAAATTAATTTTTCACTTTTAGTTTCAGATTACTGACTTTTGGTAAAAGGGTTATGCTAATTTTTCTGGTCGAGTGTCAATTGATGAGTCCCATAGGGCACAGTTAAAATGCTACAAAGATCACTTTTCTTTATCAAATATCTTTAGGCAATTGTGAAACCAAATGAATAGATTTATCCTACCCCACCCCCAAAATAATGGGAAAAAAAAAGAGAAAACAAAAATCTTCAAAAATTTTTACCTTATTACTGCATAATAGCTGTATGACTATATATTTAGCCTCTATTTTATTTTGGGTATGTTTTATTGAAATATGCAAAACATTAAGCAATTTTAAACCTGTACAAAAGTAATATAATAAAATGGAAGCTATCCTTTCATGTCACCCTTTGGAAAGGAAGTTAGGAAGCTGTTATACATATTTTCTCTGAATCTGCCTTGAAATATGCATAAATTCACATGACATTTTGGTAAATGTATTTCCCTAAGAAGATTCCATGCATTTCAGGAAGTGTATAATTTGGCAATTACTAAAGAAATTATTCATTTCTCATGTATAAAAAATAAATAGTTGCATTAAATACATGTAACCTGTCAGAATATGAGTTATGGTTGCCTCCAGCAATAGCAATGTATGTGCTCTGCTCATTCAATTTAATAATACATTTTCAATAATAAATAAATTAGGTCATAAATTTGTGTTATGTGCTGGAACCTAGAAATAACTCTCCTCTCCCTTCCCTCTTTCCCTCACCACCTCCCCATAATTTCTCTCTCATCTCTCTACATCTTTCTCTCTCTCTAACACCCATTACTCCACAGGTAAATGTCTTTTGAAAAAAGTAAAACAAGTATTATGCCAACAGAAAAATAAATAGTCCAAAAGGAAAATGGGCAATAATGAATATGATCAACAATTCTTAAGAACTCTTCCTTATAATTTTATTGACTTTTACATCTCTAACCCTCTTTTATACTAATAGATCCCTCTGAGGATCTAGAACATTCCTTCAACAATTCAGCATCAGTGGAAATCAAGGTCTATTGAGGTCACATGATTGCACAGTCCATAGCAAGTAGTAATTCCTGTTTGGTGAATAAGGCCGTTGGTGTTAAAAAGCAGAAGAAACCTTTGGTGGGGAAAAGGCTACAGCTACCAAGAAACCAGCCACTGGGAAGAAGCCTACAGAAAAGAAACCCACCACAGAAGAAAAGTAGCCACTGAATAAACTTAAATTTGTTTATTCCATAAATGTCAATCATTTTGAATAAAGCCCTGATCAAAGGCAGCGAGAAACATGAAATAAAAGGAAGTAGTAATTAGCAGCATATTTAGTTTGAGGATAGTTTTCTTGACTTCAGTTCCATATTCTTTCTATGGAACAAATAAGTAGATAATATTGGAATGCTAATTCTCTCATTTAATTGAGCTAGCTTCATGGCTTGTCCTTTATATATTGTTTTAAATTCTTTTTCTTTGCTTTTTTCCTAATACAGAAATTTCAGCAGTGAAAAGGGGTGCTCTTGCTTTGGTCTCAAAGACACAGTTGTGTCTCATGGGTTAAACTGCACCTGGTGTTAAATGCCAAGGTGATGTATGAAAAGGGAGTAACAGAAAATTAAGACCCAGAGGCTAAGAAAACAGGACCAATGCAGGTAATACTACAGATTTTTTTTTTTTAAACAATGAAGCAGGACAAGCAAAGTAAACTCAGATCTTGAAATATACAGTGTAGCTCTTAGCTGAGAGTTTTTATATATATATTTTTTAAGTTTATTTATTTTTGAGAGAGAGAGAGAGCGCACGCACGCACACATGAATGGGGGAGGGGCAGAGAGAAAGGGAGAGAGAATCCCAAGCACGCTCCACGCTGTCAGCACAGAGCCTGTTGCAGGGCTCAAACTCACAAACCTTGAGATCATGACCTGAATCAAACCCAAGAGTCACACATTTAACTGGCTGCACCATCCAGGCACCCCTGAGATTTTTTTTAAGTAGGGGTTAAAACTTGACATTTTTTGTAAATTACAAGCATGGGGTGTGTAAAGGGAGTGGGGATAGGGACCTGCTATGGTCAGTGGTTGCAAGTTCCATGTGTTCTTAAGGTGAAATCATCATTGCTAAGGACTTTAGGCTATAAATGTACTTGTTTATAAAGGAAGTATTTGGGATTTTGTAAGGTGCATGGTAGTTTATTAAGGGCACAGCATAATAAAAACAGCATAAGTTAGAATTAGATAAATAGGAGCCTTAACACCCCAGCTTTACCAATGATTAGCTATGCGTTCTCAGAAAGCTGAGATTCAAATTTTCAACTAGTAACATGATGAAGAGCTGTTATAATATTTAAATAAAATAAAGCATGCAGGTGCTAACTAAATATTTACTGAGTATTCTTATCTTGTTCCTTGCAGATCCAACCTTGCTTCTCTACCTTGCACTTCATTGATATTCTATTGACACTGTTGAATTACTCTTGTTTTCTGGTATATTTTGGATTCAGACAATGAAAGTTATCCACAGGAGAAGGGAAAGTGAGAGAAAAAATTGACATACGATTTCATTCCTCAGGTCTCTTCCTATGAGGTTGGTGGGGACCACCTTTCTGTACCAAAGGAGGACCAGGATGTCCCTGTAGATGTCCCTCTCCCACCCCATGGTTTCCACTCCTGCTGGGTTCTGCTAAATAAATCCTCCTTCACCTAACCCATTCAGACCTAGGGTAATAGTGCCTTTCCTGCTGTGATTATCTCCAGAGTGTCACATCATTACTTGTTGACTTCCTTCAAACCCCTCACACCTTTGCAAATAGTCCTTTTATTAAACTCTCCTCAAACGCCCCTTTTTGATATGCCATCTGTTCTCCAGCCAGGACACCAGTGGAATAGTTATTATCGTTATTATCATTATTACAGAGTGGTCTCTCTGAATGCCATGCCAACTGCTCTTATGAAGGCGATTCATAGTAACTGCCTTGATAATTGTGACAGCTAACAAGTGACACATGGAAATGCAGAACTGTCAATCTTGTGATTAATTATCCAAAGTGTCAGACATCATAAAGGGACTCAAAAGTGTTCATGTCTATTGAAAAGTGAACTAATTTACTAATTATATATATGTACATTTGGTTGTATATTGTTGAAAATTGCACAAACGTGTATCTATCAAATTATATAATTGTAAATATAAAACTAAGACAAAAATAGGTTTTATCTTTTGCATTATGAGAATTATGAAATATATGTCTTCCAGAGAGTGGCTGGGATGGGGACTGGTGAGAGAGAGGCCTCTGCCTTCAGTTCTGGGGAGGCAGGACACAGTGATCACAGCTGTGAACTAGCTTGTCCTGCCCTGACAGGTGGCTCTTACTCCAAAGGCGGACACGCTGTGGGGATTGGTTTCACTGGGATAAACAGCAGCAAGCAAAGTCTATTCCACTGCATGAAAAAAAATAAAAGATCTTAAAGATTGGGCTTAATGAATTTAAAATATTGGCAAAAGATGGGGCACCTGGGTGGCTCAATCGGTAAGCATACGACCTCAGCTCACATCATGATCTCACAGTTCATGAGTTCCAGCCACCTGTTGGGCTCTGTGCTGACAGCTCAGAACCTGGAGCATCAGAGTCTGTGTCTCTGCCCCTCCCCTGCTTGCGCACATACTCTCTCTCTCAAAAATAAACATTTAAAGAAAAATTTAATATATACATCCAAAAGATACAAAATAAATATATTAATATATATTATATACATATATAATATACATATACATATTAATATATGTCATATATATTAACATATATATATTAATATATATGCAAAAGATGCAAAATAGAATAGGACCAAAACAGGTTTTTAATTTAGAATGCTACAAACCACATCAGTTAAATAATTTTAGTAGCCTAACTTTTAGAAATCACACACTGGCTGACATTTTTCAGTCACTTCCTCTGAAGCAATTTAATACATATCAGAGAATATCAGCTTATTCACTTCTACAAAGCCAGAGCAAAATAAATTAGGGGAGAGATTCTCCTCCTAGTAAATACTGAGAAGATGAGCATTCATTTTCTGGATGTTTCCTATCAGTGAGATTTCCAATAACCCATAGTTTCAGGCAATTCGCTCCTTCTACCTCATTTGGTTGACCCAGGCATTGGGATTGATTGCCACAGGTTTAATATAGCTACAACTAATGGCTTGTAGATTCTTTTATAATCAAACCTTGCTTGAAATGTCTATTAAAGTTTGCCCCAGGAATCAGAATGTCAGAGTACCTGGGACAAATGACTTTCTCCAAGTCAGGTGTAAAAACACTTCCTAACAAGGTAGCATAGCAGTTGTTTATTTTAGAACTTATGAAAATTAAGAAAAACAAACCAAAACTGAAAAATGTTTATTAGTGTTTTAAATAATAAGTAATAAGGAAGATTTGGGGACATCTCTAGAGGTAAAATGTATTTTACTGGCCATTGGGAACACGATGGAGAATATAAACTAAGGACATGTTGCTGCTTTTCACTTAGAATGTTGGCTGTGGTTTTGCCATCAATGCACACAGACAGCAGAGATATCAGTCTAACAATCTTAAACTTCATTCAAATGTGGACCTTTTAAAATCATTTGAACTTTGTGTTTTTTTTTTAAGAATGAACATCTTATGGCTTCAAATACCAAGGGTGAAGACAATAAATTGAACCCAATTATCTGGGTCTTATCATGGAGCCAGAATTTGTTCTCTGATGATATTTTTAAATAATTATTTCTTTGTTGTGCCTATAATTTGTTTCTTATAACTTGCACTGACATAATTACTTCAAAATGTATAAAAACTAATTTATTTTCCCAAGACATAAGTTGAATATATCTTAATGCATAGTAAAAGCAATTATATAAGTGAAGTCTTTGTACTTTTTAAACAGGAATAAAAAGGAAAGGAATACCAAAAAGTCTCAAACTGACTGTTGAGCAGGGAGAATTACATAAGGATGAGAAGTTCAATTTGGAAAATATTTACTGATCTAGAACCTAACACGTGGTTATTATTGAGGGTGATGATGTACTTGTCCAACTTAACATGTAATTATAATTGACTTACCAACAGAAAATTGTAACAAATTCTCATCTCTGTGCACAGAGAGTCTGAAACCTACTTCTTAGGTTTAATTCAGGAGATTTCATTAATATAGTTAACATAACCAAATATTTTGACACATACGTATTTAAAACTACCATATATTCAAGTATATCTCATTAGATTTTTGTGTATCTAAGAGTATTTGGAAAAAATTACAGTGTGAATATAATTAAAATCTTAAACTAAGAAATAATGACATCACAAGAGAACTAAGATCAAAATGTTGAACCATATTGTTCATGGCTTAACATCCTACATCCAAATATTTCTCAATGTGTCTGGTGCTTTGACTAGTGCCTTAAAAAGCTAGTTTGCATAAATATTCAAGAGTTACAAGAAGAGCATTTCTTTACCTCAAAAGGTCTCATACTTACTCTTAAAGGATTATCTCTTTGATTAAACTCAAACTAGAAATCAATGCAAAGAAAGAATTAAAAGCTCCCAAGCTTTCAGAATGCTTTGAATATGGGTAAATGCATGAAGCAGGAAGAAGCAGGACAGTTACATTAATTATAAACAAAGGTGTAGCTTTATTCCTGTGACTGTACAAAATCGTAGTATTTTCAGAAGGGGATATTAAAAAACTGAAATTATGAAAGCTTTACTGTAACAACCAGTCTTTATCCTACAATGACATGTTTTCTACTTAGTTGTATTTCTGCTTGCACACTTGATTTTATTTGATCATTCTGACATGAAAACACCATTCCATCTTAGGGTTGTCTGGGTGACTTAGTTGAGTGCCTGACTCTTGATTTTGGTTCAGGTCATGATCTCAGGGTCATGAGATCAAGCCTTGGATCCACTCCACACTAGGCATGGAGTCTGCTTAAGATTCTCTCTCTCTCTCTTTCTCTCTCCCTCTCCCCCTTTCCTCCACTAGCATGTATGGTCTCTCTCTCTTTCTCAAAAGACAAAAATAAAACAAACACAAAAATCCCTGCATCTTAGTAAAATATATATATTTCCTGTTATCTTTTAGTCATTTGTTATTTTAGTCTTGATGGGTTTAAGATTTTATTTGATTAGATTTGTTTTTTGATAACTTGCCATCTGTGATTATTTGAAATCAATGTGAAAATCAAAGTGTGAAAGTGATTGTTGTTGTTAATTGTTTTTAGTCCCTGCTCATGCCTTAGTGCCATTTTTGGAAGAGTAACTGGGGCAACAGAAAAGAAAATGAGGAACAAATATAATATGAATAATACATGGTTATCAAATGTCTTTATACATCAAAATTCATTTGTTTAATCAATATAAAATTACATTACCAAATTGTATTTAGTTATGAGCATATGGTAAAAATTAGCAATAGTTTTTTAATAAATGTTTTGAATTGCCTGAGGCTGCTTTGATCTTCAAAACTATCATGGTCATCTTTAATAGGTGTTCTGAAGTTCATGTGATTGATTTCCTGATGCTCATTGTGTACCCATAAATCTTACATTCCTTTCTAGGAGGAGAATAGAGAACCCTTGCACATCACAGAACAGGAATCAGACCTCTTGCACAAACCTTTCAAGTACTTAAAGCTGTAAATAGGCACCACTAAATCTACATTGATTCAGGAAATGGTTCAGGCCACTGCACCCCCTCACTGATCAATGACCCCCTGTCCCTTTAAAAACCTCTTGGCTAGGCAGAAAGCACAGAGTTGGCTTTTGGACAAGAATCTGCCTTCTCCCCAGGTGGCCCAGGCTGCTGAATAAAGCTCATACTCCTTTCCAATCAACAGTCATCCCCTGACAAATGGCCTTTTGAGCAATGGGCAGCCGAACTTGGGATTTGGTAACAACTTTTGGGAAGCCAACTAGGAGCCAATGCTCCTGTGGCATCCAGCTCCCCCTGGGAACTCCAAAGCAGCGCAGTTGTCTAGGGCAGCACTCCAGGGCTTACTTGTTCATTTCCTGAGCTAGTAACTTGGATTACTGGAGGGGGTTAGCTGCTCAGGTTTAGTTGGTTTCAGGGAGAGAATCTGAAGAATCTGTCCCTGCAACTGCAGAGGCTTCTTTTGTCTTGGGGAAATTCCGTGTTGATTCCTAACACTTGCTCTTTGACTTGAATGGAAAGGGAAAGAGCATCTGGGGCAAGCTAACAAGCTTTTGGACTGGGTAGGTTTGTTGAAAGTGCACATCAACATGGTTTCTCTTTTGTGAAGAGCTAGGAACTTTTGTTTTCATTGTCTGTGCTTTCCCATTCTGGAAGTGGTACAACAGTTGGGAGAAACTAAGAATTTGAATAATGGTCAATTGGTCAATTCCTTTGTGATTTGGGGCAGCTATGTCTTTGGTGTGTGTGTGTGTGTGTGTGTGTGTGTGTGTGTGTGTGTGTGTATATCTTTGGTGTAATGGGGGTTCTATCTCTATCCCGCCGACATTGAGCCAAATTTTGAATAAAAGGAAGGAGTATAGTCAGGAATCTACGACTAAGCAAGAGCTGATTTTCTGTTCTAATACTGCCTGACCAATGTACTTTCTAGGAGCAGATGAGAGATGGCCCCTAAATGGATCTTTAAACCATTACACCATTTTACAACTAGGGATATTTTGTCAAAGAGCAAGAAAGGATAATTAGATACCCTATGTTCAGGCTGCTTGTCTTTACATAGTAAAGATGCTGCCCAGGAAAAAAAGTGAATTAATGGTGCAGAGACAAGGGGAAAAACCAAATTTTTTTCCTGATGATGCTGTATAGAATATAGGAATATAGAAATGAAAAATAGAAGGGATAGGAAGAATATGTGGCAAATCTAACCCCACTGCCCCCTCTGCAGGAGCTCTTACCTCCACCTTCTCCTCCTCACCATTCTAAGGGGTGGAACAAAGGAATCCTGGAACAGTCTCTTCCTTTAAGACCTGGCAGGGCACCCAATTTGGACAGGAAGTACCCCACTATGGGTAGTGGGCAATATCCTTAAGGCAATACCCAGTCGAGGGCATTGGTGCTCAAGGACAGCCTCTCAGATGTTATTGGACATATATTCCTTTTACAACTTCAGACTTCATGAGTTATAAAAATGCCAATCCCCCCTTATAGTGAGACCCCCCCCAAAAAAAAATGGTAGAACTCTTTTTGAGCACTTTTGCAGCTCATCAGGTCAGCTTGGGCAGATATCCAAGCTTCAGTGAATACCATATTAACTTCAGATGAAAGATGAAAGATGGCTAGTATTAGTCAATGAAATGAGGAAGCCCAGCACCTCCATCATGAGGATCCAGCCCAGACCCCGCACCTGCCTTCACATTGGTTGAGCCCAACTGGGACTCAAACCAAGGGGGTTTGCCTGGACCTGAGCATTATCAGCAGTACATCTTGGCAGGTTTAAGTAAAGGTCTCCCAAGCAGTGCAGTTTCAGTAAGATTCAAGAATTGAGAGATGCAACAGAAAGTCTGGCTTGGTTAGAAAAGATTTACCTAATTTATCAGAAATGTACAGATATATCATCAGAGGCCCCAGAAAATATCCACATGGTAAACATGACATTCATAGGGCACAGCATGCCTGATCTAAGGAGAAAGCTCCAAAAGGAGAAAAAGGTAGTAGGAATGAAACCATCACAGCTAGTTGATGTAGCCTATGAAGTATTTATTGCATGAGAAGTAAAAGGGCTCACCAGGCCGCAGTCAATGGAAAGTGTGGAAGGCAGAGATGGGAAAAAGAAAAGTAAGTGACCTCTAGGAAGTAAGAAAGGAGCTATTGGTCAGAATCAGTGCCACTACTGCAAAAAGGGAGGGCACAGAAAGGGGATTGCCTGAAATTGAAAGGAAAACAAAGGCAGGGAGGAGGGACAAGGTATAAATAAATGATGATGGAAGGAGAGGAAGATGACAAATGAAGAGGCTCCCTACCATCTTGCTGATTCAGTTACCATTTCCCCACAGGAGCCCTGGGTACAATTTCCACTGAGGAATCAGCTGATGGACTTCTTAGTGGACACAGGGGCCATGTACAGCATCTTGAATACTAAATTGATACAAAACACCCAGAAGGCAGTCTCTGTAGTTGAGGGTCTCAGGTCAAGAACAACAAAGACCTTTCCTGCAATGACTAGAATGCAAGTTTGGTGATTTTTCTTTGAGACATCATTTTCCTTATATGCCAGAATGTCTGATCTTACTGGGCAATTCTTGCTTTGTAAACTAAACGCTCAGGTAACTCTCTCCAAAGAAACAAGCACCTACAAATAAAGGTACCTCCGGGTAAAGTGCTCCCATTACAAGCTGTTCTAACTCAGGTTAAGACACCAGAAGCATACCCATTCCCTCCTGAAATCAATAAACAAGTAAAGTGATTTGGGCAGATAGAGTGGTAGGGAGGGCAAAAGATGTGACACCTGTATGAACAGACTTGAAAGAGGAGATTTACCATCCCTAGGAAAAGGCAGTACCCTTTAAAAAAAGGAAGTTCTAGAAGATACACAGGCCAACTTGCAGAAGTTCTTGAAATATGGCTTAATTTGAGCTTGAAGGCCATACGATAAATACAACCATTCTTCCAAAAGAAAAATACTCATGAGTACCATTTTGTACAAGATCTATGGGCCATTAATTAAGCCATACAAGACATACCTGACTTTGTCCAATCCATACACACTAACTGTAATAGTTGGTGATTATGAATGGTTGATTGTACTAGATCTAAAGGAAGCCTATTTCTGAATTCCAACAGAGAAGGCCCAACTGTTGTTTGCTTTTGAATGCCAGAACCCTTAGAAATCAGAACCACCTCCTGAAACTATTGGATGGTGTTACCATAAGGATTTAAAAATCACCCCTGCCCCACTATTTTTGGTGAAGTCTTAGCAAAGGATTTGAGGATGATAAAATTAGCTGATGGGATTTTATTACATGTATATCATTTGTTAGTTGATACCCCCACTTGTGAAGTTTGTCTAGACAATACTATTCTGGTTTTAAATCATTTGGCAGACTGCAAATATAAAATGCATACAAGGCCCAAATTTGTAAATAAGAGATTGTTTATCTTGGCTTTCAGCTGTGTCAGGGACAATGTATCCTCACTGATGGGGTGGGGGGTGGGGGGGAAGAAACAGTTTTAGCTCTACAAACCCCCAGAAATCAGTGACAACTCTATGAGTTTGGGGGAATCGCTGGTTTCTGTCAGATCTGAATTTCAAATTATGGTTTGATAGTCAAGCTTTATGTGAAGCTCTAAGAGAATTGGATTCAGACCCTTGAACTGGACTATGGAATATCAATTGGCATTTGAGACAATAAAGGAAAAATTGGCAAATGCCCCAGTTCTAGGATTACCAAACCCTAGAAAGCCCTTTAAGCTATACATACATGAAAGGCAAGGTCACAGATTAGGGGTCCTCATACACATTCTTGAGGATAGTCCACAGCCAGTGGCCTATTTCTCTGAGCGATTAGAACCCACAGCCAAAGGATAGCTCCCCTGTTGGAGGGCTGTTGCAGCTATTTGTGACATACTACAGGAGGCAGAAATGTTAACGCTTGGGCAAGAGATAATGGTGTATGCGCCTTACCAAATATTAACCCTTTTAGAACAGAAACAGGATATTGGCTAATAGCTACAAGAATGAGTGGATAGCAAGCTATATTGTTAGACAATCCAAATGTGACTTTATAGCAACAACAGCATTGAATCCAGCAACTTTGCCACCTGATAACTTGAACACTACCTCAAGTAAGAATGAATGTGTTAAGGTCATTGATGCAGTATATTCTAGCCAGTCAGACCTCCTCCATCAACCACTGCCGGCACCAGATTATGGGTTATTTACAGATGGTAATAGTGTCATGGACAATGGCAAGCAATGATCTGGATATGTAGTGGTCACACTGGTTCAGATAATAAAAGCACATGCTTTTCCCCCAACTACCTCCTCACAAAAGACAGAACTGATTGTTCTAACATGGGCCCTGGAGTTATCACAAGTGGAAAAGGTAAATATTTATACCGACTCAAAATATGCTTTTGTGATAACTCATGCACACCAGATAATTTGGAAAGAGAGGGGTTTATTGATCTTCCCCAACAATGACATTAAATATTCCCAAGAAATCCTGTGATTATTAGAAGCTATCTATCTTCCTGCTGATATAGTGATTATGCATTACCCAGGGTACCAGAAGGGGGATTCTCAAATAGCAAGAGGTAACTGGTTAGCAGATGCGACAGCCAAAATAGTGGCCAAAAACTCACACTCGAGAGATCCTTGAGTGGATCTCTCTGCCTTTAAACCCCAGTACAGGAAATAAGATGAAGAGAGAACGCACACAAAAATGGGGCTTTACTCAAACAGACCCCACTGCTTCCTGGAAAATAACTCCCATTGGATAATACTATTACCTGAATAGATAGTATTACCTATGCCCTGATAGTGAATCTAGTCCTAAAGCATCTGCATGAAGGATCACACTATGGGAAGGATGCTTTAATGGATTTTATTAGGCCTCATTTGAAGGAGACTTATCTATAGAAAATGGCCCACACAGGCACCCAGAGATGTACTGTACATGCAAAGAATAATCCAAACAATGAGAGACACTTACCAGGTCAAGGGATACAATATAAATTGGAATGTCCTTTTGAGGATTAGCAGATAGGCTTCACCCACATTCCTAGGACTACTTGGAACTGTAAATATTTACTAGTATATGTAGGTATCTTTTTGGGATGGTTTTAAGTGTTTCCCACCTAAACAGAAAAAAGTCCAGATATTGTAAGACTCTTGCTAAAGGAAATTATTCCTAGATTTGGTTTATCCAGCACTATTCAGAGTGATAATTTCTATGTGAGGTGGTATATAAAGTAAATGCTGCTTTACAGATCATCCAGAAATTGCATCCTTCATGGAGACCTCAATCAACAGGAAAAATGGGGGAAAGATGAATCATACATTGAAAAAGACTTTGACTAAAAGCTGTCAAGAAACTAACCTGAAATGGGATAAGATTGTACTGATTTCCCTTCTCTGCATTAGGATTGCCCCCAAAAGTGGGCTAAAATTAAGCCCTTTGAGATTGTATTTGAGAGACCCTTTTAAACCTAGGCTCTAGGGACAGCACCCTTAGACTTAGAAAATGAAAGTAAGATTAAACAGTATGTACAACATTTGAGTCAGGTATTAACTGTTTGCACAAGTTTGTCCTCTCCAGGTCTATGTATGCTTCAGATGAGCCACTTCATCCTTTTAGGCCTGGAGACAGAGTACTATTATAAAAGACCTGTAAAAATCAAGAGCCTGATCAAAATTTGGCTGAGAAATGGATGGGGTGTTATGATGTTTGACTAACCATCATACCTCTCTAAAATTTTCAGGTATCAGCCACAGATACACTATACCAGAATGAGGAGGGTTCTAGCTACAGATGACAAAGAAGCCACTGAAAGTCCCTGCTGGGAAAGCCATCCTATTCAAGATTTAAAAGACCTCTTTAGGAAAGGAAACCTATGACAACTATGTTCATTCTGTGGCCCATATTAATGACGTCTTCTCTCTCCCTAGGTTGGAAAGACAATGCACTCGTACAGGTAACTCCGAATTTGGCTATAGTACATGTTCTACTGATTGCTGGATAGGTCATCCAAAAGCTCAGTGGATGCTGGACCATGGAGACCTCTTGGCCCACCCTATTTATAACACCTGAAGGCAACTGATTTCCAATTACAAAGGCCCAAATACTAATGTATAGGCTTAGAATAGTTAGATTCTTCCAAAATGATCATGAGGCACCCAGTGTGTTATGGTCCCTCCAATTACTGAACTAAAAGAGTTAATCTTCAAAGGACAGAGCAGGCATATATTCCTCAATTAGATATCATGTGAAACCACCTCCCAAAAGGGAGCAACTCCCTACGTGTAAATGATAGTCTGTTTTCTTTCTGGCTATGGACAATATCCATAGCCAAGTTCAGGTGGGCAGGAATTGGATGGAATTAGCTGCTCTATTACTGAGCTGATTCTAAGACCTGAGGAGGTCTCCACATTTTGTCTTTGTGCTCTATTTGGGTTTGTCTTTATTTGCAAATTAGTCATGGCCACAGACCATATTACAAAGTTTTTTAACCCCAAACGGTGTCGTCTGGCCACCCTGGTGATCCCCTTCTCCCTTCATCCTGCTAACAAAACCAAACATTGAGCCACCTCCCTAAAATTATTTCCCAGACCAACTTGTGATCTTCCAGGCAATATCCCTGATGGGATGAATGTTTCTTTCATTATATGTTGCTGTGGTGGGAGGGCTGCTGCCCAATAACATGTGCTTTGCAGTCTGTCTCAAACTCTCCACCACTGGGGATAATACAACTGCCAAATATTTGGCTAACTCACAGAAATCAGTAGAATCTCTTGCTAAAGTTGTCCTGGATAACCGTATGGCTCCTAACTGAGCAAGAGGGAGTTTGTGTTGTTGTTAATTTGTCTTGCTGCACATATATCAATACCTCCTCAGAGGTAGAAACCGGTATTGATAAAATCAGACAGCAAGCCACTTAGTTACAGCAAACCCTATATTTCTACCTGCTCTGTTCCAGGGAGGATATGATTGGTTCACAAACCTCTTCTCCTAGATACCATCAGGATTTAAGTCCACATTACAAGGCATTCTAAAATTAGGACTCACCCTGATGTTAGCGGTACTATGTGTATACCTAAGACTTAAGCTCACTACATTGTGTATATAAAAAACTTCAAGCAAGCCACATCAGCAGTCATAAATTAATGCTTCAAATCCACATTAACATATTCCATCCCAAGGTCCTGAATATACCCTTTATCAACCTGAAGAAGCTACAGAAGGTGAGTCTTCTCCCTCAATACCATAAATATGGAATAAAATTAACAGTGGGGAATTAAGGCCACCTTGATCTTTGTAACTAACATGGTGATCTTTCATATGTGTTCTTAAGTTCATGTGATTGACTTCCTGACCCTCATCGTGTATCTATAAATCTTACATTCCTTTCTAGGAGGAGAACAGAAAGCCCTCATACATCACTGAACAGGAATCAGACCTCTTGTACAAACATCAAGCACCTCTGAAAATAAGCACCACTAAATCTCATGGAATCAGGAAACGTTTCAGGCTACTGCACCCCCTCACTGATCAATGACACTCTGTCCCTTTAAAACCCTCTTGGCTAGGCAGAAACACAGAGTTGGCTTTTGGACAAGAGTCTGCCTTCTCCCCAGCTGGCTGGCCTCCTGAATAAAGCTCATATTCCT
The DNA here is from genome assembly GCF_023721935.1 of Panthera uncia. Taxonomy (NCBI): domain Eukaryota; kingdom Metazoa; phylum Chordata; class Mammalia; order Carnivora; family Felidae; genus Panthera; species Panthera uncia. The sequence continues at coordinate 29,831,817 of NW_026057576.1, forward strand.
TGCCAACCAACAGCCATCTCTTGAGTATTGGCCTTTTGACCAATGGGCAGCCGAACATGGGATTTGGTAACATGCCCTTCTCATAGTTGGAGACCACTGAATTAAAAGTTATCAGAAAAAAAATCCTCTTCTCCTATACCTTCTCAATCTTTATATCTCTTTCTTATATTTATTTGAGAAGCCTTGAATTCTTGAGGACTAAGAAGTCTTCCTTGTTTTCATTTGAATTTTGATACAAATAACTTTGTTCCAAAGAACATCAAAATAGATAGCTTACCAGGGGTGCCTGGATGGCTTAGTCAGTTAAGCATCCAACTTCAGCTCAGGTCATGATCTCATGGTTGATGAGTTCAAGTCCCGTGTTGGGCTCTGTGCTGACAAATCAGAGCCCGGAACTTGCTTCAGATTCTGTGTGTCCCTCTCTGTCTGCCCCCTCTCCTCCTGTCTCTCTGCCTCTCAAAAGTAAATAAACTTTAAAAAAATAGTTTAGCAGACATTAATATTCATGCCCTATTAAAATAATGCTTTATGTAATATTTTGTAGTATTTATAGATGGACTATCTATGAATAGTCCTTCTTGAAATGGTTTTATACTTTAAATAATATAAAATTAATTAATGCTTTATATATTTAAATAGTCATACAATAGGTAGAAATGTTGAATGACTAAATTAAAGGAATTTAGAAAAGATTATTTATTATCCACTGTACTTAAAGCTTAAAAGTGCTGAAAACAATTTTATTAGTTGTCTTTAATTAGAGTTTAAGGTAAACAATAAAGGAAACTTAGATATACTAAACTCCCCATAATACACCCTATGCAACAATACAGAATTATGTCTAGTATGCTACTCAAGATTAAGCATTAAAGAAAAAGCAGCAGATATCAACATTTACATTGGCAAATGCATTTATCTTCAGTTGATTAGAGCAAATATGGTCTTTTCAGACAACGTGGCTCTAGTGAGGTGAATTTACTTCTTGGTTTTAAATTCTGTACAATAAAAAGTAAAGGGATCTCAATTTAAAGCTGAATTCTTCTATGCAGCACATTTTATATCTACCTGAATTCAAGTTTATGTGCCTAATGAATGAGTTACAATGCTCAAGCACCTATTAATAATGAGAAGATGAAGTTAGATAAGGTGCGGCTTGCCTGATCTTTGCAAGTCTCCCAGAACCAAGGTGCACTGCCATTTAAGCATGCATCTTTAAGAATCGCAGTGTGTGCAAGGATGCTTAGGTTTCAAAAAAATCCCTCAATGATGAAGAAGAAATTATCTGTTGTGTCATCACCTCCCAAGAAGCTCTTCTATAAATAAGGTTAACACAGACCAAATAAGACTTTTCCTTTTGGAGAAACAAGGACCACACATGTGCCTGTGATAACTCATATGTGTTTCATAGAAATGATAAAGTTATTATGCGGTGGCCTATTTGGCCAGTTTTGAATTAGAAGCCTTAGAACAAATTCCGTATGTCGGAAATTGAGTGAGTAAACTCGTGTTGAATAATGAGAATGATAAATTAAAGAATATACGTGTGATTTATCATTCCTTCCTAGAGAACACCTTTAGCAATAGCAAATGTAAATTAAGATGACACTACAAAACAGATTAGGGGAGAATAGCATGCAGAATTCCAGTGAGATTAACAATGAGGACAGGAGGCATTTTAAAAATCACAGAAGATATTCAAGCACCTACTGGTCTTGGAAAGAGTCAGTGTTTGTCTAGTCCCTTTCATCCAAGAATCTCACTACATTTAAATATATTTCAAATTGATTTTCACGTGCTAAAGCATTCATATTGTAATTTAAATCCAACAGATCAAAATAAAAATCACAGTGCCCTGTGTTTATTAAAAACTACAAAACAGAAAGAAAACTACTAATGAATCCCTCTTGGTAAATTATTCACAAACAGACACAAACACAGGGAAGATGAGCAGAAAACACTGTGCTTCACTAACACTGTGGGGTAGGATAATTTATTGGAAAATTCATTTGTGTTTTGGTTTCTCTGCTAAGGAAAAATCAGAAGGAATGAGTTCACAGTGTTTTGTGCTCTACATTTTTCCATCCGTTCTGACTAGGTCCTTGTATTTCTTTGCCTCAGGGGCTTCTCAGGGCCTAAAGCAGAAGGTGCTTGAAAATAACCTCTCTTCCCGGCTTTTTTAAAAGTCCAAACCAGGGGTCACAATCTCAAATACCAACAGAGCCAGGCTGGCACCTAAGTGAACAAAGTTGGACTGGGTTTAATTTTTCCCACGTAGGCTCAATTTAATTGCATATTTATCTATGAAGGAATGTTTTTACACTAAGGAATACATTTTTCCATTTTCTAAAAAAAAATATTTAGAATTTTGGTCCACTTTTCTTCTATTTTGATAGTGTCAATGAAAAACTGCACCAGAATTAAACAGGAAAGGAAAACTTTGTTCAAGATTATAACAATAGAGGTGAAGACTGTTGCCACAGGAAAAAGACACTGAAGTCAACTTTGCTGAAACAGAAAGTAGAAGGATTCTTAAATGCTGGGGCAAGCTAATGAAAAATAAAGGGGAACATTGGGGAAGGCTGGTCTATGTGGTTAGGCCATCTGTGTTGGGTTCCTACCATGCCAGAGAGATTGGGATAGAGGGGTACTAATTCTTTTGATTATTACATTTCAAAGGAATAGCCCCCAGGTCTTTGAGAAAGACCTTCTAAGGTTACAAAAATGGGCAAGAACTTGGGAGAAGACTTACATCTCAGAGGGGCAGAGAAAAAATTCAGAGGACCAAGTTTTCTAAATAAGTAAGCTCCAAAAAAGAGGTCAGAGACCTATTACCAGGAAGAAGCCTACATGAAATTTAGTTAAACCAGGGGGAAACTTAAGGCCTTCATGGTCAACAGTGATATAGCTGTAGGGAGATATTTCTCTTATACTAGGAAGACAACAGTGTAAATGTGATAACTGGCAAGGACCAGCAAGTTAATGCCCTGGGAGATGTTAGTTGTCCTGATGAGGAAACCTGAAGCCTGCAAGCCTCATCTAAAGGGAACAGTAGTACACTGCCCCAGCTAGTGTTCTCAGGAGGAACTGCAGACCTAGTTTTGCCAGATCTGTTAATTTTTCAGGAGTATCCATATTTTTATCTAGGCAATTAATTTAAAGTTTTTCATCACTTTGAAATACTAGCAATAGACTAACCTGGCCAGTAAGTGACCAAGCTATCATCTCTGGCCAAAAAAAAAAAAAAAAAAAAAAAAGTGTGTGTGTGTGTGTGTGTGTGTGTGTGTGTGTGTGTGTGTGTGTGTGTGAAAGCATCCTAAGAAGAGAAGAAAGAGGGGAAACTGCCTTTTTTATTCAGGGCTTGGGGATAAAAGAAGTGAAAAAGTGAAAAGACAGTTTAAAGGGAGGATTAAGGACTGTCTGCGTGGGTAATGGATCATGAAATCAACTTGACTCCAAGCTTCCCTTCCACTGGAATCATAGGAAGCTTAAGGCTTGGAGTCAAGTAGATTTGATTCAAATTAAAAAAGAAATTTGATATTTTCTGTTCAGTGAAATTTGTGGAGTAAGAATCATACCCAGATAAAATGCATGTGTGATTTTACTGTTCTCATAGGCTACTTCATATAATAGGTATGTTCATTAAGGGGAGAGGGATATGATTCATATTCCACCATTCTAACAAAAATATTAATGTTACTTGTTTTCTATAACTGATGTCACTCTCTTGGTTAATCCCCATTCCCATCTATAGGGTACAGCATAGGAGCTGAAGGACTTCAAATTTGCCAAATCAGTCTTTCCATTTTTCAGACTTTCTTCTTTGCCTTCTCAGTCTCTTTTGAATCCCATAGTCAGAATTTTAAAGTTAAATCTTCAGGTCAGGGCTGTGTCTCTTACTTCAAAAAGGTCACCATTTCTTCTCCCTTTTTTCCTTTTTTTCAAGGGGCGCCTGGTTGCAGGAAAACACATACTCTTAGTGAAAGAAAGAGTCTCACCAGTGTGCACTAGAATGTGATTGTCCTGGTTCTTTATCTTGGGCATCAAACTTGTAAGAAGTATTACATCACAAAGACCGGTATGTGTAGAGTTTAAGAGCACAGAAAGTAGGATAATATTGCCTAGGTTTACAGCTCAGCTTTGCCACTTATTAGCTATATGACACTGGGTAATTAAACTTTCTGCATCTTGATTTTGTCCTGTACAACAGGGAGATAAAAATAGTACTTACTCATGGAGGTTTAAGAGGATTCAATTATTTAATATGATCCAATTATTTCATATGAGTGCCTGATCTATGGCAAGTTCTTGCTAAATATTATCTATACTACATTCTATGACTGATGCCAGCTGAGGAGTGGTTGGTGGTGATGTACTGACATCTCTATGGTTGTTGCTGTTGCTTCTGGTGAAGATGATACACATACATACATGGTCCCTTCCTTGCCCCAGACCATGGCTATTATGGTCAATATCTTCATAATTGTCCCAGAAGTTCTTAGCTATCTTTACCACGAAAGACATTGGTAGGTTTGGTTAATTCAATTATGGTACATGACTCAATTAATGATTACGACCAGTAGGAATTTAGAATCTATTTACTATGAAAATATTATAAAATTATTTAAACTTTTGTCATTTCCATTCAAATAGTACTTACTGAACATTTATGATCTGTAAGAAAGCAGATTAAGAGCTAGATATGGGAAGAGGGCTTACTCAAATTATAAAAGCATAATTTCTACTTCTTTAGAGTTGACTGTCATCAAGAAGTGGAGACAATTATATTCATATGCATAACAGCAGAAATAAGGCAAATGTACCTTAGTTCAGAAAAGCATTATACGTAAATACTAATACCCACACAGAATAAGAATAAGGCATTTCCACTGAGAAAATGCCTCTAAGAAGAGGTAGCACATACAGTTTAAAACATCTGTAGGGATTCAATTATCAGAGAAGAAACACAATTATAATAGGGTAAATATCATTAGGGAAGATGTGATTAGTTTTTCTTTTTTAATAATTCTTAATTTGAGACCTGTTTTGGGGTTGGGACTAGAGACAAAGATTGGATAAATTACACGAGGGAGTAACAAAGGATATATTCTGGGCTTTACTCCCTGAGCAATGAAGAAGCTTCAAAGGTGCACGAATGTGTGAAGACTCACATTTGTGTTTAAGGATAAATACTCCACTGATAAATGCAACATAGAACTGAAAGAAGAAAAGTTAGAAACATGTGGACTAAATAGTTTCACTTGCAAAATTTTCCCTAATGTTCCTAATGGGCATCTATTTATTTATTTATTTATCTTGAGAAGTTGGGTGCATTTGAAATCTATTTATTTATGTTGATTTTAGTTGCTGGAAGAAAAGGGTGTATGAGGAACTAACCTGATTGCTTAAGTAACAAGTTCTCTTTGCTGGGTTGTTTTACATCTCCAACGTGCGCATATATATATATATATATATATATATATATATATATATATATATTGTGATATATATATATATATCACAATAATTCTGAATTGATTTTGAGTGACTTAAACTCAAAACTTAAAGGTAAAATGAAGACTAAAGGAAATGGAAAACTATCTCTATTGTTAAATAAGGAAATAGAAGAAAAGATAAAACTCTGAACCTAGTGTCACAAAAGAAGCAAAATATGAGTGTTGATAAAAAGCACTATGTTAGCGTGTGCAACTGGACAGAACTTCAATAATGTGATTTAGAAGCTAAAGACTAATCTGTCAAAAGTATCTCTTTGCCAAAAGGTTATTGTGGTCACCATTTTATATAAAGTTCCATTAGGGATAATGTGTTCATTCCAGAAAATGTTTATATATTATTTTATAGGAGTTTCCTCCAAGTATAAATTCAACTCTCCAGAAATATTTCTTGGAAGTTGTTTTCCTTTTTTTTTTTTTTTTAACATTATAGTGTAGATAATGGAGTCGGTTATATCATAATCCTCAGTTCTGAATTATTTTCATTGTATTTGTCTTTTCCCTTTAATAATGATTGCCTTTCCATTCCCATATCCACTGGCAAGTGTTCCTTGTTGTCATAAAATGTGTATTGTTATTTTGTGTGCATATATTTTAATATACATAAGTTGATTGTGCCATAGATCTCACTAAACATTTTTTTCCCATTAAGCATTACACCTTTTTTTAAGTTTTTATTTTAACTCCAAGTAGTTAACATACAGTGTTATATTAGTTTCAGGCATACAGTATAGTGATTCAACACTTCCATACATCACCCCAGGCTTGTCACGACAAGTACACTCTTCAATCCCCATCACCTATTTAACCCATACTCCCATCTCCTTCTTCTCTGGTAACCATCAGTTTGTTCTCAATTAGGAGTCTATTTCTTGATTTTTCTCTATTTCTCTTTTTTCCCTTTTCCTCATTTGTTCTGTTCCTTAATTCCACATGAGTGAAATCATATGATATTTGTATTCTCTGACTTCACTAGCATTACACACTCTAGCTCCATCCATGTTGTTACAAATGGCAATATTTCATTCTTTACTATGGCTGAGTAATATTCCATTGTAGATATATATATATATATATGTACTACCTGTTCTTTACCTATTCATCCATCTATGGACACTGGGAGGCTTTCATATCTTGGCTATTGTAAATGCTGTGATAAACATAGGAGTGCATGTATCCCTTTGAATTAGTGTTCTTAAATGCTTTGGGCAAATACCCAATAGTGCTGAGTAACTTTTTGAGTAAAAAAAAAGTTTTTCTCAAAAACTTTGACTTGTTCCTTTCAGAAATATTCATTTTTACTAATTTTGTATTTCTTACTTTTATGCCATCACTTTTAGTCTCTCCTTCCCAAAGAGCCCCCTTTAATAATTCTTGGAGGGCTGGTTTAGTGGACATAAAATCCTTCAGTTTTTGTTTTTCTGGGCAAGTTTTTATCTCTCCTTTTCTGAATAATAATCTTGCTGAATAGAGGATTATTGGCTGCAGATTTTCCCCATTCAGGAATTTAAATATATCATGCCACTCCCTTCTGGCTTGCACATTTCTTTTGTAAAGTCTCTTGTTAGCCTTATGGGTTTTCTCTTCTAAATTACTCTCTTTTGTCTTGCTGCTTTTAAATTTCTTTATCACTATATTTTGCAACTGTAATTATAGTATGTCTTGGTGTGGGTCTGCTTTTGTTGATTTCGATGGGAGTTCACAGTGCCTCCAGGATCTGGATGTCTCTTTCCTTCCCAAGATTAGGGAAGTTTTCAGCTATTATTTCTTCAAATAAATTTTCTTCCCTCTTTTCTCTTTCTTCTTCTTCTGGGACTCCTACAATACAAATGTTGTTGCAATTGACAGAGTCACTGTGTTCCATAAGTCTATTCTTGTTTTACGTAATTATTTTTTTCTCTCTTTTGTTCAACTTGGTTACTTTCCATTACTTTGTCTTCTAGGTCACTAATTCTTTCCTCTGCTTCTTCCATCTTGCTGTTCATTCCATCAAGCATGTTTCTCATTTCATTTATTGAGCCCTTTACCTCTGCTATGTTATTCCTTATCTCTGGGTTAAGTGTCTCACTCATGTCTTCCACTCTTTTCTCAAGTCCAATGAGTATCATTATGATAATTGCTTTAAATTCTTTACCAGGCAAGTTACTTATATCTGTTTTGCTTAGCTCTCTGGACATTCCTTGTCCTATTCTTTCATTTAGAGTAAATTTCTCTGTCTCTTCATTTTGTCTGCCTGTCTGCATTGCTTTAAGGATGTCAGCTATGTTTTCTGGTCTTGAAAGTGGTGAGTTTATGAAGAGAAGGTCCTAGAATGTCCTGCAGTGCCATGTCCCCTGCAACAGAACCTAGTGCTTCAGGAGAGTATCCTATGTGTTTTGTGTCTCAGTCACTTTTCCTTCAGATGACTGTATGGACTCTCTGTCTGTTGTAGACTGTGTTTGCTCTCTGTGGTGTCAGTGGGACCCAGGCAGGCCAGCTCTGAGGGGTCATGCCCACTGGGTAACTTGTAAGCAGGGTGGTGGTGTTAGCAAAATTTGCACTGGGTCACTAATTCTATGCCAGATCCCCGAAAGTACTATGGTAGCTGGCGACCACACAGGGGTGGCTGGGGACACAAGGCTGAGTGCACTGCCTGATGATGGCTGTGCACTCAGCAGCTGGACACAGTGTGCATGGCTTTAACAAAATTTGCTGAGCCCAGGGCTGAGGCTAGCAGGCTTGGAGTGGGTGAATCCTTAGGAGAACTCACTGGCATGGCACACTGCTAGCAGACTAGGTAGCAAGTGTCTATGCAGCCCCACCTCCTACACATGGCCCCGTGTTTATTCTGAGGGTGAGGGAAAATGGCACCTGCCATAAAGATTAAACTTTTAAATTCTCTCCTTGTTTTTATATGTAGATATATTGCATTGCCTTTGACTTCTACTTGAGTTCTGTGGAGTGTATTAATTACACTTTATTTATCAATTCCGACAGTGATGGACACCATGATTAACTCTAATTCCCTACAGTCACAAGAATGCTGTCGTGAATACTCTTGCATGTTTCCATTAGAAATCTCTATGATAATCTCCTAGGAGTGGTATTTGTGGGTTATAGGCTGTACTTACTCATATGAATTATAAACAATGTGATCTCCAGAATAGATATGCCAGCCTCTCTCTCACCAGCAGTGCATGGACATTCCTGTATTTCTACATCCTCACCAACACTTGCAATAACCCAGCTTTCTAATTAATGTAAAGTGATATCATATCATGTATTCATTTTCAATTCTTTGTTTATTAAATTAACAAATGAATTTGAGCATGTCTGCAATATGCTTGTTAGCCTTTTGTGTTTTCTCTCTGGGGAACTGCATATTCTATTTTTCTAATAAACTGGTGCCAAAAAATTGATATACAGAAATTCATTATTTATTCTACATATATGTCTCCTCAACATTTTCAGGCCTCCCAAAAACAACTTTTCAATCTTTTGAATAACTGTAATCTGTTATCTTGGCCTTAATAATTTTTCACTGAGAACAAATGCTTAATTTTGTTTTAATGAAACTCTCAAAATGTTAATCTTTTCTATTTTTGCTTTGAGTTTTTTTTTTGTGGGGGGGGCACAGAATTCTTCCTCACTCTAAGGTAACAAAAGTCACTACCTTATCTCAAATTAATTAAAAATTTTACCACTCACATTTTTATTATTTCTAAGTTTTACTTTGAAGCACCTGTACCCATGCAATCTTATGGAAATAATCATTTTACATGTCCTTTAAAACAGGGAAAAGTGAAGATAGGAAAAAGAAAGGATAAAAATTCATCTTAAAAAAATAACAATACATAGTTCCTTGATAGAAAAGAATACAGAGAAGGGTATATCCAAATGATCAAATCACATAAAGGTTGTTAAATAGTGGTGGTATGGACTGAACGAGGCCTTCCCAACCCCATTCATATATTGAAACTCTAACGTGACTATATTTGAAGATAGGGCCTTTAAAAAAGCAACTGAGTTAAAATGAGGCTATTAAGGTGACCTTAAGTCAGTCTGACTGGTGTCCTCTTCAGAAGTGGAGATTAGGATGTACAGAAAGAACCACAGATGCCCCTGCAGAGAGAGGAAACCATCTGACAATACATTGAGAAGGGGGCATCTACAAGCCTGGGAGAGCTAGGCTTCAGGAGAAACTGCTGGCACCTTGATCTCAGAACTCCAGGCTTCAGAGTTTAGTAAATAAACTTCTGTTGTGGAAGCCACCCAGCCAGTGATACTTTGTTATAAGCAAGAGTAGACACTTCATTTAACATGGATCTACCAAACTAATACAAGTGGATTAACATGAAAGTGAAACTTCAGATGGAATTTCCAGAAAACATTCCTGCTACTAAATACTATTGGAATTATAAGACAATTACTCCAAATAAATGATGGAAATAGCATCCCTTGAAAAGATTTACAGCTACTAAGTGATAAGTGCTAAATATCTTGTGCTTCAAGTGGTGTTTAACAGATGGGGCCGTGGATTGTTAGCTCATTTGTAGCACTAACTTCCATGTTCTATTAACTATTGTTCATTGTTTACTTAGTTATGCTGTTCTGAGAAGAAATGTGAATGGTGAATATACTGGAGCAGAAAAACAACGTAGCTGTACATGAACAAAAGTAGCTGTTAGCTTAATTCCCCTTAAATAACAATTTTAAGAAAGCACTGATCCTCTCTACTCAAATAAATCATTTATTCTTTAACCAAACATTAAGTTGAAGAGTAACTTCTATTTCTTAGTTCCTTTGGTTCTCTTTGGCTCTCTAGTTCACATTTAATAAGTAGTTCTTTATTGGGATAACAGTGACTACTATCCTTATGCAAATAAAAGTGAAGCATATTTCCACTTGTTATCAATGCTCTGACAGCACAAGCTTAAGTTCAAAATAATGTTGTTGTTTTTTTTCTTAAATAGACCTCTTTCAACCTTTAGAAACTCTGTCGGTCTGAGATAGGTTTCTTAATATATTCAATGCTTTGATGATAACCAGCGCCAGGGCTGTATGCAACTGTCAATAAATACACATGGTGAGAAAAAGCATTATGAAATAACTCAAGATAAAATTTATTGGTGAGAACTGGAGCCACTATCATCACTCAACTGTCTCCTTTCATTTCGCCTAGGAATATGGCTTTTAATTTTTTTTTTTTTTTAACTTACCAAGGAGCATATTGCAGAAGCTAAAGAAATGGTAAGGACTCACTCACTGATTTATGTAATGCACAAGCCTCCTGGCCTTAACTGGACAGAAGTTTACCTGAGTAATTCTTATATACCTAGACGATGACACCCTTCTTAAAGTGGTGATAAAACACCAACTCTGTCCAACGTTAAACCAGCCAGGCATAGAGGGCAGCCACCTTCTCTCATCCTCATTCCTGTTGATAAGATTATATATCACTGGGACAACAGCATGTCTAATTCAAAATACGAAATGCCTCTTTGTTCTCTCACATACGCTGAGGAAAAACATTTCGAAGTTTCCCAGCTCCCTGGGACTAATCATGACAAGTTAATTCTCATCAGGTGACAACCATTTTACTCGGGCCTATCAGAATATGTGCACTATAAACCAATTTGAAATGTCTTGAGATGATATGGCTTTCAGAATCTTATTATCTTATCTTTATTTTCACAGAATAGGGTCAACAACTGGGAGGAACATATTATGAAAGGGCATATGAAGGTAGTCTGTCTTTCTCGTTGTTGCTCTGTTGTTCCCAGCTCTTGTGTGTCCCCATTCCATTCTAGCCCTCACTCCTGCTATCTCACAATACAATGAGCATAGCACTGGTGTTGTCTTGATCTGGATTCAAATCCTGACTTTGGCACTTAATATCTGAGCCACTTTTGGGAAGATATTTAACTTTCTGAACTTTAATATCTATATCCATAAATGAAGTTAAGAACATTTACCTCATAGTGTTCTTGTAAGAATGAATTAAAATTATGAATTGATACTTCAGATACTTCGCATAGTGCCTGGAAAACGTGTGCCTCTTAATAAATGTTAGTATGTTCAAACTCTGTCTATATGTAGGAAAGACATTTTATAGATATCAAAGATTATTAACACTTAATTTCAAGTATTTTTAAAAGGGAGACAAATTTGTTTTGATTCAAAAGACAGGGAGAATCCAATGTTTTAGAACTCAAATATAAGCAAGAGTAGACACTTCATTTAACATGCAACTTAGTATGTGCATCTAATGCCATAATGAAAGATATGTTTCCTATTGTCTTATTATAGAAAGCCTCATTCTATATTTTTCTTATTAACTCTTTAATTGCCTGAGTTAATATAGTTTTAAATTTTACAATATTGAATTGTGCCGTGTTCCATTGCAAAAACTGCTCTAACAATTTTTCCTTTCAAATGGTAGAATAATGAAGTCTGAGGATGCTGGGATATACAGGCTGCAACATTTGTCTTCTGAATTTATGCCAAATCCTTGACTGCATATGTACGAGCCAATATCTCAGGATTCTGACTTCCTTTTGGATTTTGATACTTTTAGCTTTGGCTTGAAATAACTTTCCCAGTCCCTTAAGAGTAAGGCCATGTTTTTCTATCTCTTGTTTTTAGTACTGACTTACCAAAGCTCTGTTTCTAGTAATGTTCATAACCTTCCAGTAAATAGATCACCTGACTTGGGTGTGCTTTAGATCTTTTTTCACGGAAAGCTTTTCAGTTGCAAACCTTTGGACTCTATGCAAATCAGCTCTTAAGCCCAGGGCTGGCCTGACTGAGGAAATAAGTACTTGGGTACTGTTCAAAGTATGTGTGCTAAAGGTCCAGTTTATCTGTCTGATTGACTTTTTAAAATTTCTTGATTTATCACAGATAGATATTTTTTTAAAATGCTGTGTTAATTTTACCTTATTTGACTGGGTCATGGAATACCCAGATACTCAGTCAAACATTATGCTGGGTACTTATATGACAGGGTTTCTTAATGAAATTAACACTTAAATCGGTACACTGAGTAAAGCAGATTGTCCCCCACTTTATTTGGGTGGGTCTCATCCAACCACCCTAAGTACAACAAAAAACCGGACCCTCTTTCCAGTAAGAAGGAATTCCTCCTGCTTGACTGATTTTGAGGTGGGACATTGGCTTTTCCTGCCTCCTGATTTAAACTGGAATGTCAGCTTTTCCTGAGTCAAGCCTACTGGCCTTCAAACTGGAACTAAGCCATCAGCTCTTCTGCATCCCCAAGGTACTGACTCATCCTGATAGTGAGACTTGTATACCTTCATAATCTCATGAGCTAATTCTGTATAATGAGCATAGTATTATAATATATAATGTATATGTTATATGTATATATTATATGCATGTATATATTATATATGTATATATGTATGTATTATATATGTTTATATGTAGGTATATATTATATATTATATGTATATAATGTATATATTAGAGACAGAGGTATGTAGAGATACATAGACATATATCCTATAGGTTCTATTTCTCTGGAGAATTCTGACCATACATATAAGATTATTTCTTACAAAAATTAAATAATTAAAACAAGACATGCAGAACACAAGGTCCAATTTTTATTTTTAGTATTACTCATTTAAACAGATATGAAATTATTATGTAAAATTCCTATAAAAGTTTGTAAGTGCTTTCTGTCCATTTCTGTTCTTACTTTATTGGGAACCATTAAGGAACCATTAAGCTCATGGATGCACACATGTCTACAGTCTAAACTTTGAGCAGCACTATTCTAATATATTTTCATATATCACTAGTGAATATGTATGTAAACCTTTCTTTTGAAGTAAGGAAATGTTGTAGAAAAGTAGTTAAATTGGCATAGATCCTTTACAGTATTAAAAATATTCTGAACACACCCAGTATTGAACTTTCAGTATTTGTTACACTAAACACACGAGTAATACAAAATCAGTAAGACAAAAACATTTCCTTAGTGCAAAGAAGTAATCCTGCTTTCAAGGAGAAAGGGATGATAGGAAACATGTAAGCAAAAATTCATTTAAGCAAAAATGTAGCACATATTAAATTGCCAAGATGTGTGATATTTTATTTCATAAAGATAGAAATCGGTATTGTTTGCAAAATTGGCTTTCTTTCCTTAAACTCTGCAATCATTATGGAAGATGTGAGATAAAATGGACCTTGTAGAATGGGCAAGCCAGACAAGTGGAGACAAAAAATAATATTCCATGAAGAAGTAAGACATGATTAATAACACACCAATAGGCATGAGCGTGATGTGTCAATGGAAGAGTAAGGAGATGCATGGCCAAAATGTTAGAAAGAAGTATTCTGAGAAATACCATTGAGGCCAGGTAATGGACAATTGTGGAAAAGCAAGATGAGAAGATTTATCTACTGGTAGAAACAGTAAGTTCCAGAGGTTGTGAACAGGACAGTGGCATAACAAATGCTGTGTATTAGTACTGAAGGCAACATGCCATTGCTATCAGGAAAAAAAAAAATTGGGAGTCAAGAAAAAATCAATATGATGGTGTCGACAGTTACTTTAGACAATTCAGACACAGTTGATGACATTTTCAACCAATATTGTTTTGTTTTGTTTTGTTTTTGTCATCAAAATAGGCTTGAGACTCAGTGAATATGTCTTTTTCACTTCTCAAGAACAAAGGTATTTGACATCAAAGGAAGAAGATAAATGCTTCACATGAAGTAGACTTTGAGGTCTTTGAGAGTTAATACTCATGGTGATGATGGGTATTCTTTCTCATGAAATTTAGAAGATACCTAGCTATAGCCATGTCCAGTGAAAAGTAAACTTGAGCCAAACTTCCCAGTGCTTTCCATGTACCACGACACTAGAACTCACACCTCCTCTTTTGGAGCTTTCAGAAGGACAGCCAGAAAGAGGTAAATACCTTTGACATCTGGCTGAAACCTGATGTGTTTTTACAAAACACAGAGATAGGACTGGGTCTTTATTATCATGTGAACAGCAATGGAGAAGCTACAATGGGAAGGGTGAAAGCTGACCCTGCATGAATTCTAAAACAAAAACTAGAGAGAGAGAGGGGAAACTATAGGAGATCTAATGTAAGAATTAGGAAAATGGAGTTGGGGGCATATAGGTGGCTTAGTTGGTTAAGCCTCCAAATTCTGCTCAGGTCATGATCTCACAGTTGGTTGGTTCGAGCCCCACCTTGGGCTCTGTGCTGACAGTGCAGAGCCTGCTTGGGAATGTCTCTCCCTCTCTCTCTGCTCCTCCCCTGCTCCTGCTCTCTCTCTTGCTCTTTCAAATAAATTTAAAATTCTCTCTTTCCCTCTGTTCCTCTCCCCCACGTGGTCTCTCTCTCCAAAATGAAAATTAAAAAAATTAAAAAGATAAAAAGGTTTTGAAAGTAAAAAAAAGGAAAATGGCTTTGGGGCTACAGGGGAGATCCATGCAAAAACAACCTCTAAAATCCAAAAGAGTAAAGCCTCGCCTTCCCTATCCTTTTCCCCCCAACCCTCCAAACTTTGTCCCCGGTTTTGTGGATTACATGTGGTGAATTAGCTCAATTTCAAACTCCTACACCACTATTGTCCTACAGCCTCAAATAGTTAGAAAAATAAGCATGTCCATCAGGGGTCACTCTGTGATAATCCAGAAACATTGTCAAGCAAGGGTTAGGGACAGGAGGAGACACACAGGAGAAGCATAGCACATATTCTTGTGGTTTGGTGGATTGTGGACTTTTAGGGAGATTTAATAGGCAGTAAACTCTCTTCAAACTTAAGAGACTAAATTGACTTGTTCCCTGAGGCTAATAAGTACCTGTCCAGAATTTAAAAAGAGGCTAGGTCACAAGAGTTTTATTAGAAAAACTATTCTTGTGTAAAATGAAGAACATAAAGACATCAAAATCCTAGAAGAATATAGTAATATCAATTAATTCCATGAGCAAGTATTTACTGAACGTCTATGTTCACAGTACTGTATTAATCACTGCCACTGAGATGCTAGATAATCTGGAGAGACATAAATGACAAATACAAGGTATTATACATTGTGTTATATAATGAGATGCTAAATTCTGTGATGCAGATGTTAGGAGTCAGAAAATGAGGGAGAGGGTATCAGTGTCGAGAGATAAGGAAGAAGAGAATTCTTCCAGGAGATGAAGCAAAGTTAGCCATAAATGGCAAGTAATATGTGAATAGGCACATATTATGGAAGACACAAAGGATCCAGTTATGGATGATTATATTCAGAACTCCAGGCGCTGCATAGGATCCTTTTCTTGGAAATAAACTAAGCTTATTCCAAGTCCAAGTGAACTGAGAAAATTCATCCCCCCTCACAAAGAACTATCTCATTGCCTGAAAGTACTCATTTTATCACTATAATTTGTGTTAGCGTACTCAAAATGTCACATCAATTTTAAGAGTTTATCCACGTGATTTATACATCAGACTTTCTTTGGCATCCAAAATCTCAACTTTCCTGTTCACACTTCCTTGTTTGTTCCTAGTCACAGACTGCCACAATGACTGCTTCCTTGCTCCTGTTTTATTGCTTTCCCCTCATTGATAAATACAGGCCAACAGGAATGGCATAACTTATTTACAGATAAGAAGCTTACTATTTATGATCAATAATGTTATATCTCTTTGATCCAGCAACTCAGCTAGAACCATAACAGCCAGAATTTGTCACTAGTAAATCAATATGAGGTTCCTCTGCCATGCATCTCTTTCAGAATCTGTGTAAGTGTAAGGGTTAGCATCATATAATGAGTCCATTCTCTTCTAGATATCTGCATGTTTTTGGATATTGTAAACATGGGAATTAGTTTTTCACAAGAGAATCTAGACTACATCTTCAGGGAATGGCATGTATATCACTTAGTGGTAGCTAAGGTGCTGGTTCTAAAGTTGTCTTAAGAGAGTATATGCGAGGTTCCGGAAGATGGCGGCGTAGGAGGACGCGGGGCTCACAACGCGTCCTGCCGATCACTTAGATTCCACCTACACCTGCCTAAAGAACCCAGAAAACCGCCAGAGGATTAGCAGAAGGGAGTCTCCGGAGTCAAGCGCAGACTAGAGGCCCACGGAAGAGGGTAGGAAGGGCGGCGAGGCGGTGCGCGCTCCACGGACTGGCGGGAGGGAGCCGGGGCGGAGGGGCGGCTCGCCGGCCAAGCAGAGCCCCCGAGTCTGGCTGGCAAAAGCGGAGGGGCCGGACAGACTGTGTTCCGACAGCAAGCGCGACTTAGCGTCTGGGAGGTCAGAAGTTAACAGCTCTGCTCGGAAAGCGGGAAGGCTGGAGGACAAAGGGAGGGAGAGCTGCTGAGCCGCCGGACGGCAGAGCTCAGCTTGGCGGGGAACAAAGGCGCCAGCGCCATCTCCCCCGCCCATCCCCCAGCCAAAATCCCAAAGGGAACCAGTTCCTGCCAGGGAACTTGCTCGCTCCGCGCAAACACCCAACTCTGTGCTTCTGCGGAGCCAAACCTCCGGCAGCAGATCTGACTCCCTCCCGCTGCCACAGGGCTCCTCCTGGAGTGGATCACCTAAGGAGAAGTGAGCTAAGCCTGCCCCTCCACCCCCCGTGCACCTTGCCTACCCACCCCAGCTAATACGCCAGATCCCCAGCAACACAAGCCTGGCAGTGTGCAAGTAGCCCAGACGGGACACGCCACCCCACAGTGAATCCCGCCCCTAGGAGAGGGGAAGAGAAGGCACACACCAGTCTGACTGTGGCCCCAGCAGTGGGCTGGGGGCAGACATCGGGTCGGACTGCGGCCCCGCCCACTAACTCCAGTTATACACCACAGCACAGGGGAAGTGCACTGCAGGTCCTCACCACGCAAGGGACTCTCCAAAATGACCAAACGGAAGAATTCCCCTCAGAAGAATCTCCAGGAAATAACAACAGCTAATGAACTGATCAAAAAGGATTTAAATAATATAACAGAAAGTGAATTTAGAACAATAGTCATAAAATTAATCGCTGGGCTTGAAAACAGTATACAGGACAGCAGAGAATCTCTTGCCACAAAGATCGAGGGACTAAGGAACAGTCACGAGGAGTTGAAAAACGCTTTAAACGAAATGCAAAACAAAATGGAAACCACAATGGATCGGCTTGAAGAGGCAGAGGAGAGAATAGGTGAACTAGAAGATAAAGTTATGGAGAAAGAGGAAGCTGAAAGAAAGAGAGATAAAAAAAATCCAGGAGTATGAGGGGAAAATTAGAGAACTAAGTGATACACTAAAAAAAAATAATATACGCATAATTGGTATCCCAGAGGAGGAAGAGAGAGGGAAAGGTGCTGAAGGGGTACTTGAACAAATTATAGCTGAGAACTTCCCTGAACTGGGGAAGGAAAAAGGCATTGAAATCCAAGAGGCACAGAGAACTCCCTTCAGACGTAACTTGAATCGATCTTCTGCACGACATATCATAGTGAAACTGGCAAAATACAAGGATAAAGAGAAAATTCTGAAAGCAGCAAGGGATAAACGTGCCCTCACTTATAAAGGGAGACCTATAAGACTCGTGACTGATCTCTCCTTTGAAACTTGGCAGGCCAGAAAGGCTTGGCACGATATCTACAGTGTGCTAAACAGAAAAAATATGCAGCCGAGAATCCTTTATCCAGCAAGTCTGTCATTTAGAATAGAAGGAGAGATAAAGGTCTTCCCAAACAAACAAAAACTGAAGGAATTCGTCACCACGAAACCAGCCCTACAAGAGATCCTAAGGGGGATCCTGTGAGACAAAGTACCAGAGACATCACTACAAGCATAAAACATACAGACATCACAATGACTCTAAACCCATATCTTTCTATAATAACACTGAATGTAAATGGATTAAATGCGCCAACTAAAAGACATAGGGTATCAGAATGGATAAAAAAACAAGACCCATCTATTTGCTGTCTACAAGAGACTCATTTTAGATCTGAGGACACCTTTAGATTGAGAGTGAGGGGATGGAGAACTATTTATCATGCTCCTGGAAGCCAAAAGAAAGCTGGAGTAGCCATACTTATATCAGACAAACTAGACTTTAAATTAAAGGCTGTAACAAGAGATGAAGAAGGGCATTATATAATAATCACAGGGTCTATCCACCAGGAAGAGCTAACTATTATAAATGTCTATGCGCCAAATACCCGAGCCCCCAGATATATAAAACAATTACTCATAAACATAAGCAACCTTATTGATAAGAATGTGGTCATTGCAGGGGACTTTAACACCCCACTTACAGAAATGGATAGATCATCTAGACACACAGTCAATAAAGAAACAAGGGCCCTGAATGATACATTGGATCAGATGGACTTGACAGATATATTTAGAACTCTGCATCCCAAAGCAACAGAATATACTTTCTTCTCGAGTGCACATGGAACATTCTCCAAGATAGATCATATACTGGGTCACAAAACAGCCCTTCATAAGTTTACAAGAATTGAAATTATACCATGCATACTTTCAGACTACAATGCTATGAAGCTTGAAATCAACCACAGGAAAAAGTCTGGAAAACCTCCAAAAGCATGGAGGTTAAAGAACACCCTACTAACGAATGAGTGGGTCAACCAGGCAATTAGAGAAGAAATTAAAATATACATGGAAACAAACGAAAATGAAAATACAACAATCCAAACGCTTTGGGATGCAGTGAAGGCAGTCCTGAGAGGAAAATACATTGCAATCCAGGCCTATCTCAAGAAACAAGAAAAATCCCAAATACAAAACCTAACAGCACACCTAAAGGAAATAGAAGCAGAACAGCAAAGGCAGCCTAAACCCAGCAGAAGAAGAGAAATAATAAAGATCAGAGCAGAAATAAACAATATAGAATCTAAAAAAACTGTAGAGCAGATCAACGAAACCAAGAGTTGGTTTTTTGAAAAAATAAACAAAATTGACAAACCTCTAGCCAGGCTTCTCAAAAAGAAAAGGGAGATGACCCAAATAGATAAAATCATGAATGAAAATGGAATGATTACAACCAATCCCTCAGAGATACAAACAATTATCAGGGAATACTATGAAAAATTATATGCCAGCAAATTGGACAACCTGGAAGAAATGGACAAATTTCTAAACACCCACACTCTTCCAAAACTCAATCAGGAGGAAATAGAAAGCTTGAACAGACCCATAACCAGCGAAGAAATTGAATCGGTTATCAAAAATCTCCCAACAAATAAGAGTCCAGGACCAGATGGCTTCCCAGGGGAGTTCTACCAGACATTTAAAGCAGAGATAATACCTATCCTTCTCAAGCTATTCCAAGAAATAGAAAGGGAAGGAAAACTTCCAGACTCATTCTATGAAGCCAGTATTACTTTGATTCCTAAACCAGACAGAGACCCAGTAAAAAAAGAGAACTACAGGCCAATATCCCTGATGAATATGGATGCAAAAATTCTTAATAAGATACTAGCAAATCGAATTCAACAGCATATAAAAAGAATTATTCACCATGATCAAGTGGGATTCATTCCTGGGATGCAGGGCTGGTTCAACATTCGCAAATCGATCAACGTGATACATCACATTAACAAAAAAAAAGAGAAGAACCATATGATCCTGTCAATCGATGCAGAAAAGGCCTTTGACAAAATCCAGCACCCTTTCTTAATAAAAACCCTTGAGAAAGTCGGGATAGAAGGAACATACTTAAAGATCATAAAGGCCATTTATGAAAAGCCCACAGCTAACATCATCCTCAACGGGGAAAAACTGAGAGCTTTTTCCCTGAGATCAGGAACACGACAGGGATGCCCACTGTCACCGCTGTTGTTCAACATAGTGCTGGAAGTTCTAGCATCAGCAATCAGACAACAAAAGGAAATCAAAGGCATCAAAATTGGCAAAGACGAAGTCAAGCTTTCGCTTTTTGCAGATGACATGATATTATACATGGAAAATCCGATAGACTCCACCAAAAGTCTGCTAGAACTGATACATGAATTCAGCAAAGTTGCAGGATACAAAATCAATGTGCAGAAATCAGTTGCATTCTTATACACTAACAATGAAGCAACAGAAAGACAAATGAAGAAACTGATCCCATTCACAATTGCACCAAGAAGCATAAAATACCTAGGAATAAATCTAACCAAAGACGTAAAAGATCTGTATGCTGAAAACTATAGAAAGCTTATGCAGGTAATTGAAGAAGATATAAAGAAATGGAAAGACATTCCCTGCTCATGGATTGGAAGAATAAATATTGTCAAAATGTCAATACTACCCAAAGCTATCTACACATTCAATGCAATCCCAATCAAAATTGCACCAGCATTCTTCTCGAAACTAGAACAAGCAATCCTAAAATTCATATGGAACCACAAAAGGCCCCGAATAGCCAAAGTAATTTTGAAGAAGAAGACCAAAGCAGGAGGCATCACAATCCCAGACTTTAGCCTCTACTACAAAGCTGTCATCATCAAGTCAGCATGGTATTGGCATAAAAACAGACACATAGACCAATGGAATAGAATAGAAACCCCAGAACTAGACCCACAAACGTATGGCCAACTCATCTTTGACAAAGCAGGAAAGAACATCCAATGGAAAAAAGACAGTCTCTTTAACAAATGGTGCTGGGAGAACTGGACAGCAACATGCAGAAGGTTGAAACTAGACCACTTTCTCACACCATTCACAAAAATAAACTCAAAATGGATAAAGGACCTGAATGTGAGACAGGAAACCATCAAAACCTTAGAGGAGAAAGCAGGAAAAGACCTCTCTGACCTCAGCCGTAGCAATCTCTTACTCGGCACATCCCCAAAGGCAAGGGAATTAAAAGCAAAAGTGAATTACTGGGACCTTATGAAGATAAAAAGCTTCTGCACAGCAAAGGAAACAACCAACAAAACTAAAAGGCAACCAACGGAATGGGAAAAGATATTTGCAAATGACACATCGGACAAAGGGCTAGTATCCAAAATCTATAAAGAGCTCATCAAACTCCACACCCGAAAAACAAATAACCCAGTGAAGAAATGGGCAGAAAACATGAATAGACACTTCTCTAAAGAAGACATCCGGATGGCCAACAGGCACATGAAAAGATGTTCAACGTCGCTCCTTATCAGGGAAATACAAATCAAAACCACACTCAGATACCACCTCACGCCAGTCAGAGTGGCCAAAATGAAGAAATCAGGAGACTATAGATGCTGGAGAGGATGTGGAGAAACAGGAACCCTCTTGCACTGTTGGTGGGAATGCAAATTGGTGCAGCCGCTCTGGAAAGCAGTGTGGAGGTTCCTCAGAAAATTAAAAATAGACCTACCCTATGACCCAGCAATAGCACTGCTAGGAATTTATCCAAGGGATACAGGAGTACTGATGCATAGGGGCACCTGTACCCCAATGTTTATAGCGGCACTCTCAACAATAGCCAAATTATGGAAAGAGCCTAAATGTCCATCAACTGATGAATGGATAAAGAAATTGTGGTTTATATCACAATGGAATACTACGTGGCAATGAGAAAAAATGAAATATGGCCTTTTGTAGCAACATGGATGGAACGGGAGAGTGTGATGCTAAGTGAAATAAGCCATACAGAGAAAGACAGAT